>NW_026948218.1:0-147500 GCF_963921235.1 Mobula hypostoma
AAATGTATACTACTTGTACTGTCAAAGCATTGTATGCACTGAGAAAACAACTTTTTTGTCTTACACTGCAGTGGCATGAAACCACTTTCAGACATCTCAGAATCATGTGGGAAGTTAACCTAAGGTGTTTCCATTAGTTTGCAGTAAGTACTTTGGTTTAAAATTGAAATGAATACTACTTGTATTGTCAAAGCTTTGTATGCACTGAGAAATCAACTTTTTTGTCTTACACTGCAGTGGCATGAAACCACTTTCAGACATCTCAGAATCATGTGGGAAGTTAACCTAAGGTGTTTCCATTAGTTTGCAGTAAGTACTTTGGTGTAAAATTGAAATGTATACTACTTGTATTGTCAAAGCATTGTATGCACTGAGAAAACAACTTTTTTGTCTTACACTGCAGTGGCATGAAACCACTTTCAGACATCTCAGAATCATGTGGGAAGTTAATCTGAGGTGTTTCCATTAGGTCTGCAGTAAGTACTTTGGTGTAAAATTGAAATGTATACTACTTGTACTGTCAAAGCATTGCATGCACTGAGAAAACAACTTTTTTGTCTTACACTGCAGTGGCATGAAACCACTGTCAGACATCTCAGAATCATGTGGGAAGTTAACCTAAGGTGTTTCCATTAGTTTGCAGTAAGTACTTTGGTGTAAAATTGAAATGTATACTACTTGTATTGTCAAGGCAGGAAGGCCTTCCTGTAGTGCAACCGGCTACAGCTTCTAACACGCCGGGTTCAGGAACTGGAGCTGCAAGCTGGTGAAATGTGCTACCTATTCAGGAGGTTGAATGAGTGACCGATCGGACACATTCAGGGTATCGAAAACTGTTGGAGGATCTCCCACCAGCTTGCCAATTCAGCGAATAACAATGTTTCCGTCTTCGGCCCTGCGCATATTTGCTCCCTCGGCGGAGGCCTGCGCTGCAATTCCACCGGAGCTCGGATGGTGGCGCTGTATCGGAGGACTGCCCGGCGGAGGCCTGCGCTGCAATTCCACCGGAGCTCGGATGGTGGCGCTGTATCGGAGGACTGCCCGGCGGAGGCCTGCGCTGCAATTCCACCGGAGCTCGGATGGTGGCGCTGTATCGGAGGACTGCCCGGCGGAGGCCTGCGCTGCAATTCCACCGGAGCTCGGATGGTGGCGCTGTATCGGAGGACTGCGCTGCAATTCCACCGGAGCTCGGATGGTGGCGCTGTATCGGAGGACTGGCCGGTGGAGGCCTGCGCTGCAATTCCACCGGAGCTCGGATGGTGGCGCTGTATCGGAGGACTGGCCGGTGGAGGCCTGCGCTGCAATTCCACCGGAGCTCGGATGGTGGCGCTGTATCGGAGGACTGCCCGGTGGAGGCCTGCGCTGCAATTCCACCGGTGCTCGGATGGTGGCGCTGTATCGGAGGATTGCCCGGTGGAAGCTCTTGAATGCCTACGAGATGGACCTGCAGGACAATTTATAACTGAGCCTACTTGGGGATCAGCTATACTGGATTGGGTGTTATGTAATAAACCGGAGGTGATTAGGGAGCTTAAGGCAAAAGAACCCTTAGCAACCAGTAATGACAATACAATTGAGTTAAACTTCATATTTGAGAGGGATGAAGTAAAGTCTGACGTAGCAGTATTTCAGTGGAATAAGGGAAATTACAGTGGTATAAGGGAGGAGCTGGCCAAAGTAAATTTGAAGGAGTTACTGGCAGGGATGACAGCAGAGCAGTAACGGCGGGAGTTTCTAGGGGAAATGAGGAAGGTGCAGGATAGATGTGTTCCAAAAACAAAGGAAATAAATACTCAAATAGTACAACCGTGTCTGACAAGGGAAGTCAAAGCTAATGTAAAAACAAAAAGAGAGGGCATTCAACAAAGCAAAGAATACCGGGAAGACAGAGAATTGGGAAGCTTTCAGAGAGAGACAGACAGCAACTAAAAGAATCATCAGAAGGAAAAAGGTGAAATATGAAAGCAAGCTAGCAAATCATATGAAAGTGGATAGAAAATGTTCTTCAGGTATATTAAAAATAAAAGAAAAATGAGAGTGGATATAGGACCGCTAGAAAATGAGGCCAGGGAGATAATAAGGGGTGACAAGGAGATGGCTGATGAACTAAATGAGTATTTTGCATCAGTCTTCACTGTGGAAGACACTAGCAGTGTGCCTGATGTTGTAGTGTGTGAAGGAAGAGAAGTGGGTGGTGTTACTATTACAAGGTAGAAGGGACTCAAAAAGCTGAAAGACCTAAAGGTACATAGGTCACCTGGCCCAGATGAACTGCACCCTAGAGTTCTGAATGAGGTAGTGTTAGAGATTGTGGTGGCATTAGAAATGATCTTTCAAAAACCATTGGACTCTGACACAAAGGCCTGGAAAAGTGCAAATTTTCCTTCACTTCTTAAGAAAGGAGGAAGGCAGCAGAAAGGAAATGATGGACCAGTTAGCCCGACCTCAGTGGTTGGGAAGATGTTGGAGACAATTGTTAAGGATGAGGTGATGGAGTACTTGGTGACACAGGACAAGATAGTACAAAGTCAACATGGTTTCCTTCAGGGAAAATTTTGCCTGACCAGCCTGTTGGACTTCTTTGAGGAGATTACAAGTAGAATAGATAAAGACGTGCAGTGGGTATTGTAGGCCCTTGACAAGGTGCGACACATGAGGCTGCTTGCCAAGTTAAGAGCCCATGGTATTACAGGAAAGTTACTAACATGATTAGAGAATTGGCTGATTGGTAGGAGGCAGTGAGTGGGAATAAAAGGATCCTTTTCTGCTTGGCTGCCAGTGACTAGTGGTGGGTCAGTGTTGGGACCCCTTCTTTTTATGCTGTTTATAAATGTCCTAGATGATGGAATAGATGGCTTTGTTGCCAAGTTTGCAGTTGATATTGTTACGTACCCCATAACTGGGTTGCCAAACCAGCAGAAATGGATCACTCAGTTGGAGTCTGGAGTACTAGAACTAAGAAAGTTTTATTAAAGAAACAAGCAACACAGTAATCAAAAGGATAATAAATGCAACAGTTCAGCGATGATAAACACACATGTGCACAGAATTAAGATAACAGCATCAATCAAGCTCTATCGTTGTCTAGGGGTAAATGACCAATTTCAAAATGACTCAAAGTTCAGTCCAGTTAGTAGTTCAGTTCGCAGTAATCGTTGCCATGGCGATGGACAACGTGGGGGGAAGAGAGAGATAGAACAGGAACAACTGATCATTCAGACACTGCTTCACTCACAGACTGGCGAGATTGCTCACGAGCAACTTTTGGGCGGGTCCTTGGTGATGTCACCTGAGGTCACCGACTGTGACCCCTCCTCCAGATGCGGTCGATCCTCTGCAGTGAACCCGGCACCCAGGCAAGGGCGGACACACACCGGGTTCCCGCTGATCGTACCTTTCCACCCCGGGCGTTGTCTGGTACTTCTCACCCACTCGTGAGAGGCGTACCGCTTCCAGGGTCTCGTTACCTCGGGTGGCATGTCTGTCTGTCTTAGCGAACCTGTCCCTTTTTATCCCCCTGCTGGGGTATCGCCTGTCCATCACTTCAAACAGTTCAGGGTTCAAAGGGGGAGCCGCTCCAGACAGCTCTCTCTCCCCCGTCCCTTCATTACACATCTCCAGACGCTGCTCCATTGTTCCTTATCTCTCCTTCCCCTGAGGGCAGGTGGCAGACCAACTGCTGATGCCACTGATGCTAGCCCAGGCCAGCAAACATCTTAATTTTATGTGTATTCTCGTAACAATATGAAGATTGATGGAGGGGCAGGTAGTGTTGAGGAAACAGGTAGGCTGCAGAAGGACTTAGACAGATTTGGAGAACGGGCAAGAAAGTGGCAAATGAAATAGAGCGTTGGAAAATGCACGGTCGTGCACTTTGGTGATAGAAATAAATGTGCAAACTGTTTTGTAAATGGAGAGGAAAAAAAATCCTAAAATCTGACATGCAAAGAGACATGGGAGTCCTTGTGCAGAAAGGTTAACTTGCAGGCTGAGTCAGTGGCGAGGAAGACATATACCATGTTAGTCATTTCAAGAGGTCTAGACTATCAGAGCAGGGATGTGATGCTGAGGCTTTATAAGGGACTGGAAAGGCCTCACCTCGAGTATTGTGATCAGTTTTGGGCTCCCCGTGTAAGAAGAGATGTGCTGGCTTCAGAGGGATTTCAGAGGTGGTTCACAAGGATGATTCTGGGAATTGAAGTGTAAACGAGTCGACGTGAAAAAGGGATGTTTCCCATGGTGGGAAACAGAATACAGGGGCGTCCATTTAAAACAGAGATGCGGTGAAATTTCTTTAGCCAGAGGGTGGTGAATTCGTGGAATTTTATTACCACAGGCAGCAGTGGAGTCCAAGCCGTTGGGTGTATCTAAGACAGAGATTGATAGATTATTGATTGAACACGGCGTCAGCGGTGATCAACCCGATGTAATGAAGCAAGGAGTACAGTTGATTCTTTTTCCACCTTTATTCGTAACAAGCTACGAGAGAGAATATTCTATTGCAAATTTGAAGAAGGTCGTTCTTGCTATTGAGGGAGTACAGCGGAGGTTCACGAGGTTAATTCCCGGGATGGCTGGACTGTCATGTATTGAAAGATCGGAGCGACTGGGCTTGTGTACACTGGCATTTAGACGGATGAGAAGGGATCTGATTGAAACATAGAAGATTATTTTCATTTCCAGAGGAATAGAGTATAGGAGCAGGGATGTGATGTTGAGGCTCTATAAGGCGCTGGTGAGACATCACTTAGAGTACTGTGGGTAGGTTTGGTCTCGTTATTTAAGAAAGGATGTGCTGACGTTGGACTGAGTAGAGAGAAGATTCACTAGAATGATTTTGGGAATGAGAGGGTTAACATATGAGGAACGTTTGTCCGCTCTTGGACTGCATTCCTCGGAGTTTAGAAGAATGAGGGGGGACCTCATAGAAACATTTCGAATGTTGAAAGGCATGGACAGAGTGGATGTGGCAAAGTTGTTTCCCATGATGGGGGAGTCTAGTCCGAGAGGGCATGACTTAAGATTTGAAGGGCGCCCATTCAGAACAGAAATGCGAAGAAATTTTTTTGGCCAGAGGGTGGTGAATCTGTGGAATTTGTTGCCATGGGCAGCAGTGGAGGCCAAGTCATTGGGTGTATTTAAGGCAGAGATTGATAGGTATCTGAGTAGCCAGGGCATCAAAGGTGGGGGAGTGGGACTAAATGGGAGAATGGATCAGCTCATGATAAAATGGCGGAGCAGACTCGATGGGCCGAATATCCGACTTCTGCTCCTTTGTCTTATGGTCTTATATGAAGGGATTGGACACGCTGGAGGCAGGAAACACGTCCCCGATGTTGGGGGAGTCCAGAACCAGAGGCCGCCGTTTAAGAATAAGGGGTAGGCCATTTAGAACGGAGTTGAGGAAATACTTTTTCACCCAGAGAGTGGTGGATCTGTGGAATGCTCTGGCCCCAGAAGGCAGTGGAGGCCAACTCTCTGGATGCTTTCAAGAAAGCGTTAACTAGAGCTCTTAAGGGATATGGGGAGAAGGCAGGAACGGGGTACTGATTGTGGATGATCGGCCGTGATCACAGTGAATGGCGGTGCTGGCTCGAAGGGCCGAATGGCCTACTCCTGCACCCATGTTGACTATTGTCTTTTGTCTCACAACAAGGTCAGCCACTTGAAGTCTCTCTGTCGAAACACAGCGATACAGTTCTTTTATATCATCCTTGTCACGAAAGCAGAGCAACTGTGATAGTCCGAGACAAAGGCCACTTAATCACCTAAAACAGAGGTAAACTTACTTGACAAAGAATGCTTGAATCACATCAGGCAGAGGGAAACAGAGGACAGAGTATGACTAATTCTCACATCCCGCATGTCCTCGTCTGGACACTCAGCATTAGCATGTTAGCAGGACAGATTGATCCTTTAACATCTCAATACAAATGAACAGACATTCCGGCTAAACAGAACTTAATAATTTAGAGCAGAGACTTTACCGAAATTGGGAAAGGATTGCAAGGCGTGCCCGGCCTTATCTCCACCTTCTGTCGAAACCAAAATGTGTGAAAACTCGGAGGTGTCTTAGACAACAGACAATCGACAATAGGTGCATCATCTCACGCAGATGGCAGACGGAAGAAAAACTCTCCCTGATGATAGCAGAGCGAAGGGACATGGGGACAATAGGTGCAGGCGTAGGCCATTCGGCCCTTCGAGCCAGCACCGCCATTCACTGTGATCACGGCTGATCATCCACAATCAGTATCCAGTTCCTGCCTTATCCCCATAACCTTTGATTCCGCTATCTTTAAGAGCTCTGCCCATCTCTTTCTTGAAAGCATCCAAAGACTTGACCTCCACTGCCTTCTGGGGCAGAGCATTCCACATATCCACCACTCTCTGGGTGAAACTCCGTTCTAAATGGCCTACCCCCTATTCTTAAACTGTGGCCTCTAGTTCTGGACTCACCCATCAGCGGGAACATGTTTCCTCCCTCCAGCGTGTCCAATCCCTTAATAATCTTGTCTGTTTCAATAAGGTCCCCTCTCAGCCTTCTAAATTCCAGTGTATACAAGCCCAGTCGGTCCAATCTTTCGACATATGTGTCATAAGGGCGGTGGCTGGGAACGGACCCAAGTGCAAGACACAGACACTGAGATACTAGGGACAGGACTAGGATACAGGGTGATGGCAAGGACATGGACAGGAAAACCAGGAACCTGGAAAAGGACTGAACAAGGGAGCCAGGAGCCCGGGCTTGGTCTCCGAGCCAGAGACTGCACAAGGACCCAGTACCTGGGTCTTGCCTCTGGCTCGGACCCCAGAACCAGGCAAGGACGAGACTTGGCAGACAGGCGGGACGAGACTTGAGACCTGAGACTTGAGACTACTGACAAGACGAGGCGAGGCAATGCGAGGCTGCAGGCAGGAGACCTGAGACGAGGCGAGGGGAGGATGCAGGTAGGAGACTTAAGGCGAGGCGAGGCTGGAGGCTGGAGACAGGAGACTTGAGTCGACAGGCTAGAGGCATCCAGCCTCCAGCCACGACATGCCTCAGGTCTCCAGCCTCGCCTCGCCTCAGGTCTCCAGTCTCCAGCCTCGCCCCCTCCCTCCAGACTCTAGCCTCGCGTCGTCTCAAGCCCCTGCCTCCAGCCACCAGCCTCGCCACAACACAAGTCCCCTGCCTCCAGTCTCCAGCCTCACCTCGTCTCAAGGTACCTGCCTTCAATCTCCAGCCTCGCCTCGTCTCAAGTCCCCTGCCTCCAGTCTGAAGTCCCCTACTTCAGGTCTCCAGCCTCGCCTCGTCTCAAGTCCCCTGCCTCCAATCTCAGCCTCGCCTCTTCTCAAGGTACCTGCCTCCAGTCTCAACTCTGAAGTCTCAAGTCCCCTGCCTCCAGTCTCCAGCCTCGCGTCGTCTCAAGTCCCCTGCCTCCAGTCTCCAGCCTCGCCTAGTCTCAAGATCCCTGCCTCCACATCTCCAGCCTCGCATCGTCACAAGTCCCCTGCCTTAAGTCTCCAGCCTCGCCTCACCTTGTCCCCTGCCTCCAGTCTCAAATCTGAAGTCTCAAGCCCCTGCCTCCAGTCTCCCTCCTCACCTCGCCTCAAGGTACCTGCCTCCAATCTCCAGCCTCGCCTCATCACAAATCCCCTGCCTCCAGTCTCCAGCCTCGCCTCGTCTCAAGTCCCCTGCCTCCCGTCTCCAGCCTCACCTCGTCTCAAGGTACCTGCCTCCAACCTCCAGCCTCGCCTCGTCTCAAGTCCCCTGCCTCCAGTCTCAAATCCCCTACTTCAGGTCTCCAGCCTCGACTCGTCTGAAGTCCCCTGCCTCCAATCTCCAGCCTCGAGTCGTCTCGAGTCCCCTGCCTCCAGTCTCCAGCCTCGCCTAGTCTGAAGATCCCTGCCTCCACATCTCCAGCCTCGCATCGTCACAAGTCCCCTGCCTTAAGTCTCCGGCCTCGCCCCGCCTCGTCCATTGCCTCCCGTCTCAAGACTGAAGTCTCAAGTCCCCTGCCTCCTGTCCTCAGCCTCGCCTCGTCTCAAGTCCCCTGCCTCCTGTTACGTACCCCGTAACTGGGTTGCCAAACCAGCAGAAATGGATCACTCAGTTGGAGTCTGGAGTACTAGAACTAAGAAAGTTTTATTAAAGAAACAAGCAACACATTAATCGAAAGGATAATAAATGCAACAGTTCAGCGATGATAAACGCACATGTGCACAGAATTAAGATAACAGCATCAATCAAGCTCTATCGTTGTCTAGGGGTAAATGACCAATTTCAAAATGACTCAAAGTTCAGTCCAGTTAGTAGTTCAGTTCGCAGTAATCGTTGCCATGGCGATGGACAAGGTGGGGGAAGAGAGACAGAGAGAACAGGAACAACTGATCATTCAGAACTGCTTCACTCACAGACCAGCGAGATGGCTCACAAACAGCTTTTTGGGCGGGTCCTTGGTGATGTCACCTGAGGTCACCGACTGTGACCCCTCCTCCAGATGCGGTCGATCCTCTGCAGTGAACCCGGCACCCAGGCAAGGGCGGACACACACCGGGTTCCCGCTGATCGTACCTTTCCACCCTGTGCGTTGTCCGGTACTTCTCACCCACTCGTGAGAGGCGTACCGCTTCCAGGGTCTCGTTACCTCGGGTGGCGTGTGTGTCTGTCTTAGCGAACCTGTCCCTTTTTATCCCCCTGCTGGGGTATCGCCTGTCCATCACTTCAAACAGTTCAGGGTTCAAAGGGGGGAGCCGCTCCAGACAGCTCTTCCTCCCACATCCCTTCATTACACATCTCCAGACGCTGCTCCATTGTTCCTTATCTCTCCTTCCCCTGAGGGCAGGTGGCAGACCAACTGCTGATGCCACTGATGCTAGCCCAGGCCAGCAAACATCTTAATTTTATGTGTATTCTCGTCACACTTCCCCCCTTTAAGGATTTTTACCGGGAGGTAAAAATTACAAACATGACTACATTATCTGATACATACACAATATACATCTTTAACAGTTATTTAGCTAATACAGAGAATTTGAAGCTGTCAACACCTTGACAGACAGTCATCACATTTTCTGTTCCTTTTACACGTGTTATTAATAATCCCTTAGACCAGGCTCCAACTCAGCAAACTTCATAGTGGCCAAAAACACTGATGAATTGCGACCAATGTAACCTCTCATTTGGTTTTTTGTCCCGGACCACAACAACAAGGGTCGTCCCATTCCGACTCAATTTTCTCTCGCAAGGGCTTAGTAGGAGGGGGACGGGTATTGACCGCAGAGTTATTGCAAAACTTCCTGCAGTACCCCACCATCTCCAAAAGCCTTCTGAGGGCCCTCTTGTCTGTCGGGGTTGGGAGGTCAGCGATAGCCTGCACTGTAGCTTGCATCACTGCCAGCTGCCCCTGTGTCACCACAATTCCCAGGTAAGTGACTCTCGTGTGGCCGAATTCATTTTTTTCAAGGTTCACTATCAAACTGGCTTCAGACAGCCGTGTTAAATTGCCAATACACACCTCTGTGTTCATCAGCCCTTTAGTCACTGAATTACTCGAAAAATATGGGTGTTGTTTACTTGGCTACCCTATTGTAACAGACATAACCCAACGTCCCAGTTCTTTGCATTTCCTCGGGACAATCAAACACATGGGTGCGAGTCGTTTAATTACTCCTTCGGGGATTAAGGGAGAGACCTTATCAGTAGACCTGGCCAAAACAATAGCCTTCTCCCATCTGACCGATCCCATCCTAATCTTTTCAAAATGGTTTTTTTCTCTTAACAAGGGGCCCCTAGCTTCATTGATTTCCACGCTAACACCGACTAGGTTTGTTAGCATATCAAAAGCCGGTGACCGTCTCAGTTCGCGTCGGTCATGATCAATAACATTTTTCCCCCTGGGCAGCCGGTAAATCTCTTTCATGATTCCACCAACTGTTTCCTCCAGCACCGCAAAATGTCCACCGGGGGGTACCTCGTGGGCCATGTTAAAAACCTCATCCCCGTAACTCTTTTGCACCACCCCCCACTCCTCATCTGCGGATGCTGTACTTGATTTCCCTTTCTTCCTTAGCACTTCCTCATCCGCACAATAGCTTGTCAAGGCTGTGTCAGAGAGAGCGGTCTCGGCAAAAACCATCAGCCCCTCGTCTCGCTCCTGCGTCTGCACAAATTCTTTCCTGGCTACTGCTACGTCCGTCCCAGCTCCCTCACTACCTCTTATCTCACTACACCCTGTCTCATACAAGGTTGGCAGAAATGTTTCAGCCAAATTCACCATCGCGGGCGGGGCCTCCATGCTGGCAGGCTGACCCGTCAATCTCACGACTGGGAACACGATTCCTCCGGCGATGTTATTACCGAGCAAGACTTCCACGTCTTTCATCGGTAATTCGGACCTCACCCCGATCGTGACTAGTCCAGAGACCAGGTTGCTCTGTAAATGTATCTGGTGCAAAGGGACCGACTCTGTCCCTTCCCCAACACCTTTGACCTCTACCTCCCCAGTCTGGGTCTCTGAGCTAAACTCTGATACACTCTTCAGTATTAGTGACTGACACGCTCCCGTGTCTCTCCAGATCCGCACTGGAACTGGTTTTAACCTCTCCTTCACTGACACCAGTCCGGCCGAGATAAACCTCTCGCGCCCTTCCTGGACTTTTTCAGACCTGTCCTTCCCTAGCGGTTCGCTTAACAGCTCAATACAGCCATTCAAAATTTCCGCTTTTCCTTTCCCCGTCTCCTTTCTTGGGGCAAAGCACCTGGACGCAAAGTGTCCGACTTTCCCACAATTATAACAGACGACCCCAGGAGACTTCCTACCAGACTGCTCCCGGTCTACCTTATCCTTTTCACTAGTCCCCGGCTTACTTTCTGACTTTTCCGGCGGACTCTCCCCGCCGTCCTGACTACCCTTCTGGTAGCCTTTACTCGGGGCAACCTTCATTTTATGCGTCAACGCATACTCATCCGCTAACTTAGCAGTTGCGGCTAACGTGGCTGCCTCTTTCTCATCGAGGTAGGGTCTCATACCCTCAGGGACACAACCTTTAAACTGCTCAATCAGAACCAGTTGCAGCAGTCTGTCATAATCCCCCTCTACCCCTTTCGAGGCGCACCAACGCTCACAATATGTCTGCATCTCACGAGCAAACTCCAAATACGTGCGGTCCCACCGCTTCCTCGCATTCCGGAACCTCTGACGGTATGCCTCCGGGACCAACTCATAAATCCTGAGGATGGCCTCCTTCACCACCTCATACTTCTGGGCATCTTCCGCGGATAAAGCGGAGTAAGCTTGTTGGGCCTTCCCTTTCAGTACACTCTGAAGTAAGACAACCCACTTATCCCTCGGCCATTCCTGACTTATGGCCACTTTTTCGAAATGGAGAAAGTACCGATCCACATCGGTATCGTCAAATGGGGGAACCAGCCTAACCTCCTGGGTCGCCCGGAACCCTCCACCTTGGTTCGGCACGAGCCCCTGCTCGGCCCTTATCTTTAACTTCTCCAGCTCAAATTCCCTTTCCCTCTGTTTCTCCTCTCTCTCCAACTGTCTGTCCCTCTCTCTCTCTTCTCTCTCCAACTGTCTTTCTCTCTCTTGCCTTTCTACCTCTTTCTCTCTCTCCCGCCTTTCTAACTCTCTCTCTTTCTCCTGCCTTTCTAACTCTCTCTCTTTCTCCTGCCTTTCTAACTCTCTCTCTTTCTCCTGCCTTTCTAACTGCCATACCCGGAACTCGTGCTCGAGTCTCAGTTTTTCAAGCTGTACCTGTACCGCGTCTCCAGCAGGTTTTTCAATAGACACCTCCCCCAGCTCACCTTGGGGAAACACACCTTTAGATACATAGTGCTCTACAATAGCTCTGTGTATCTCCTCTCTCCTCATTGTCGACTTCACCTTAGCAAGATTCACCCGTTTGGCCACAGCTATCAATTCCGATTTCCTGGCATCCTCTAATGCCTCCAAGGTCGGCACCTTTATAAATTCCTCAACCTCCATTTCTGCTGTTTGTCTTTTCTTTCTTTCGGGAATTTTAACCCAATCAATTTACTCCGTCCCAAATTTAGCGTTCAAAATCGCGGACGAGAACCCCACTTATGTTACGTACCCCGTAACTGGGTTGCCAAACCAGCAGAAATGGATCACTCAGTTGGAGTCTGGAGTACTAGAACTAAGAAAGTTTTATTAAAGAAACAAGCAACACAGTAATCGAAAGGATAATAAATGCAACAATTCAACAATGATAACCACACACGTGCACAGAATTAAGATAACAGCATCAATCAAGCTCTATCGTTGTCTAGGGGTAAATGACCAATTTCAAAATGACTCAAAGTTCAGTCCAGTTTGTAGTTCAGTTCGCAGTAATCGTTGCCATGGCGATGGACAAGGTGGGGAAGAGAGACATAGAATAGGAACAACTCATCATTCAGACACTGCTTCACTCACAGACTGGCGAGATTGCTCACAAACAGCATTTGGGCGGGTCCTTGGTGATGTCACCTGAGGTCACCGACTGTGACCCCTCCTCCAGATGCGGTCGATCCTCTGCAGTGAACCCGGCACCCAGGCAAGGGCGGACACACACCGGGTTCCCGCTGATCGTACCTTTCCACCCTTGTCGTTGTCTGGTACTTCTCACCCACTCGTGAGAAGCGTACCGCTTCCAGGGTCTCGTTACCTCGGGTGGCGTGTGTCCCGTCTTAGCGAACCTGTCCCTTTTTATCCTCCTGCTGGGGTATCGCCTGTCCATCACTTCAAACAGTTCAGGGTTCAAAGGGGGGAGCCGCTCCAGACAGCTCTTCCTCCCACATCCCTTCATTACACATCTCCAGACGCTGCTCCATTGTTCCTTATCTCTCCTTCCCCTGAGGGCAGGTGGCAGACCAACTGCTGATGCCACTGATGCTAGCCCAGGCCAGCAAACATCTTAATTTTATGTGTATTCTCGTAACACTCCAAACTCCAGCCTCGCCTCGTCTGAATTCCCTGGCCTCCAGTCCCCAGCGTCGCCTCGTCTCAGGTCCCCTGCCTCCAGTCTCCAGCCTCGCCTCGTCCCAAGTCCCCTGCCTCCAGTCTCAAGTCTGAAGTCTCATGTCCCCTGCCTCCAGTCTTCAGCCTGGCCTCGTCTCAAGGTACCTGCCTCCAATCTCCAGCCTCGCCTCACCTCAAGTCCCCTGCCTCCCGTCTCCAACCTCGCCTTGTCCCCTGCCTCCAGTCTCAGGTCTCAACTCTCAAGTCCCCTGCCTCCAGTCTCAGCCTCGTGTCGTCTCTAGATCCCTACCTCCATTCTCCAGCCTCGCCTCGTCTCAAGATCCCTCCCTCCAAGCTCTAGCCTCTCATCGTCAAGCGTCCCCTGCATCCTGTCTCCAGCCTCGCCTCGTCTCAAGTCGCCTGCATATGTCTCCAGCCTCGCCTCGTGTCAAGTCCCCTGCCCCCAGTCTCCATCCTTGCCTCGCCTCAGGGCCCCTGCCTTCAGTCTCCAGCCTCGCCTCGTCTCAAGTCCCCTGCCTCCCGTCTCCAGCCTCGCTTCTTCTCAAGTCCCCTGACTCCAGTCTCCAGCCTCGCCTCGTCTCAAGTTCCCTGCCTCTAGTCTCCAGACTCGCCTCGACTCCTGTCCCCTGCCTCCAGCTCCAGCCTCGCCTCACCTCAAATCCCCTGCCTCCCGTCTCCAGCCTCGCCTCGCCTCTAGTCCCCTGCCTTCAGTCTCATGTCTCAAGTCCCCTACCCACAGTCTCCAGCCTCGCTTCCTCTCTAGACCCCTGCCTCCAATCTCCAGCCTCGCCTCGTGTCAAGTCCCCTGCCTGCAGTCTCCAGCCTCGCGTCGTCTTAAGTGACCTGCCTCCAGTCATCAGCCTCGCCTTGTCTCAAGTCCCCTGCCTCCCGTCTCAAGTCTGAAGTCTCAAGTCCCCTGCCTTCAGTCTCCAGCCTCGTCTCCTCACAAGTCCCCTGACTCCAGTCTCCAGCCTCGCCTCGTCTCAAGTCCCCTGCTTCCGGTCTCATGTCTCAAGTCCCCTGCCCACAGTCTCCAGCCTCGCCTCATCTCAAGTTCCCTGCTTCCAGTCTCATGTCTCAAGTCCCATGCCCAAAGTCTCCAGCCTCACCTCGTCTCAAGTCGCCTGCATATGTCTCCAGCCTCGCCTCGTGTCAAATCCCCTGCCTCCAGTCTCCAGCCTCGCCTTGTGTCAAGTCCCCTGCCTCCAATCTCCAGCCTCGCCTTGTCCCAAGTCCCCTGCCTGCAGTCTCCAGCCTCGCGTCATCTTAAGTGACCTGCCTCCAGTCATCAGCCTCGCCTCATCTCAAGTCCCCTGCCTCCCGTCTCAAGTCTGAAGTCTCAAGTCCCCTGCCTCCAGTCTCCAGCCTCGTCTCCTCACAAGTCCCCTGACTCCAGTCTCCAGCCTCGCCTCAGCTCAAGTCCCCTGCCTCCCGTCTCCAGCCTCGCCTCGCCTCAGGCCCCTGCCTCCAGTCTCAATTCAGTAGTCTCAAGTCCCCTGCCTCCAGTCTCCAGCCTCGCCTCGTCCCCTGCCTCCAGTCTCCAGCCTCGCCTCGTCTCAAGTCTCCTGCCTCCAGTCTCCAGCCTCGCCTCGCCTCAGGCCCCTGCCTCCTGTCTCCAGCCTCGCCTCGCCTCAGGCCCCTGCCTCCTGTCTCCAGCCTCGCCTCGCCTCAGTCCCCTGCCTCCAGTCTCAAGTCTGTAGTCTCAAATCCCCTGCCTCCAGTCTCCAGCCTCGCGTCCTCTCAAGTCCCCTGACTCCAGTCTCCAGCCTCGCCTCGTCTCAAGTCTCAAGTCTCAAGTTCCCTGTCTCCAGTCTCCAGCCTCGCCTTGTCTCAAGTCCCCTTCCTCCAGTCTCAAGTCTCATGTACCCTGCCACCAGTCTCCAGCCTCGCTTCATCTCTAGACCCCTGCCTCCAATCTCTACCCACTCGTCGTCTCAAGTCCCCTGCCTGCAGTCTCCAGCCTCGCCTCACCTCAAGTCCCCTTACTCCGGTCTCCAGCCTCTCCTCGTCTCAAGTCCCCTGCCTCCAGTCTCTATTCTGACGTCTCAGGTCTCCTGCCTCCCGTCTCCAGCCTCACCTCACCTCAAATCCCCTGCCTCCAGTCTCAAGTTTGAATTCTCAAGTCCACTGCCTCCAGTCTCCAGCCTCGCCTCGTCTCAAGTCTCAAGTCTCAAGTCTCATGTCTCGTCCCGCCTGCCTACCAGGCCTCGTCCTTGCCTGTTTCTGTGGTCCGAGCCAGAGGCAAGACCCAGGTACTGTGTCCTTGTCCAGTCTCTGGCCCGTTGTCCAAGCCCGGGCTCCTAGCTCCCTTGTTCAGTCCTGTTCCAGGTTCATGGTTTTCCTGTCCATGTCCTTGCCATCACCCTGTATCCTAGTCCTGTCCCTAGTACCTCAGTGTCTGTGCCTTGCACTAGGGTCCGTTCCCAGCCACCGCCTTATGACAACACCATTTCCTGCCTAATATAAATTTCCTTCAGTTCATCCATTACCCTAGGTCATTTGGCCACTATTATATCTGGGAGATTGTTTCTGTCTTCCCTAGTGAAGACAGATCCAAAGTACCTGTTCAACTCGTCTGCCATTTCCTTGGTCCCCACAATAAATTCACCCGTTTCTGTCTTCAAGGGCCCAATTTTGGTCTTAACTATTTTTTTTTCCTTCTCACATACCTAAAGAAGCTTTTACTATCCTCCTTTATATTCTTGGCTAGTTTACCTTTGTACCTCATTTTTTCTCCACGTATTGCCTTTTTAGTTATCTTCTGTTGCTCTTTAAAAGTTTCCCAAACCTCCGGCTTCCCGCTCGTCTTTGCTATGTTGTACTTCTTCTCTTTTATTTTTATACTGCCCATTACTTCCCTTGTCAACCACGGCCTCCCCTTACTCCCCTTAGGATCTTTCTTCCTCTTTGGAACGAACTGATCCTGCACCTTCCACATTATTCCCAGAAACACTTGCCATTGCTGTTCCACTGTCATCCCTGCTAGGGTATTGTTCCATTGAACTTTGGCCAGCTCCTCCCTCATAGCACCATAGTTCCCTTTGTTCAACTGTAATACTGACACTTCCGAGTTTCCCTTCTCCCTCTCAAATTGTAGATTAAAACTTATCATATTATGGTCACTACCTCCTAATGGCTCCTTAACCTCTAGGTCCCTGATCAAATCCGGTTCATTGCACAACACTAAATCTAGAATTGCGTTCTCTCTGGTAGGCTCCAGTACAAGCTGTTCTAAGAATCCATCTCGGAGGGACTCCACAAACTCCCTTTCTTGGGGTCCAGCACCAACCTGATTCCTCCAGTCTACCTGCATGTTGAAGTCCCCCATAACAACTGTAGCATTACCTTTGCGACATGTCAACTTTAACTCTTGATTCAACTTACACCCTTCATCCAGACTACTGTTTGGGGGCCTGTAGATAACTCCCATTAGGGTCTTTCTACCCTTAGGATTTCTCAGTTCTATCCATACTGACTCTACGTCTCCTGATTCTATGTCCCCCCTCGCAAGGGACTGAATATCATTCCTCACCAAAACAGCCACCCCACCCCGCTGTTTTGTCTCAAGGCCCTCGAGGGTCCTCACTTGGAGTCCTCCTGTGTGTTTCGTAAGTTTATAGTCCTTATTTTCACTCAAAGAAGCAGCTGTGAGACATTATTCAAACATACTGCAGTTACAGACATAGTCGGTACTTAACCCAAAGTTGAAATTTAGATTATGAAGACGTGTAGTCCCCTTTTATTGTCATTTAGTAATGCGTGCATTAAGAAATGATACAATATTCCTCCGGTGTGATATCACAAAACACAGGACAAACCAAGACTGAAGAAATTGACAAAAGCACATAATTATAACATATAGTTACAAACAGTGTAACAATACCATAACTTGATGAAGAAGTCCGTGAGGCACAGTAAAGTTCAAAGTCTCTCAAATGTCCCACATCTCACGCTGACGGGAGAAGGAAGAAAAAACTCTCCCTGCCATGCCGACCACAATCCGACTCTGAGTCATCCGAAAACTTCGAGCGTCCGATCAGCTCTCCGACACCGAGTACTGAGCGCCATCTCTGTTCGAGCGAACCTTCTCGGTCGCCGAGAGCAGGCAAGGCCGGGGATTTTGAGGCCTACCCTGTGGAAGATTCCCGACCACTCAGTAACGACAGCGGCGGACGGGCGTTTCAGAAATTTCTCCAGATGTTCCTCTGTGCTTTCACGTCCGTTCTCCATCAAATCAGAAATGTCCACGGCCCCCATTTAACAGATACGACATCATTTTTCACCGGGGAGCTGCGCACGCAATCAAGAGGTGTGGAAAGTCAGGAGACAACAGGTGCTCAAACTGCAGTCATTCTCAAACCAGAATGCACAGACTCAACTTTAACCATTAGTCACAGGAATCTGAGACTCCCCAATTCCCTTAAAATTTTATCATTCGGCATCAAAGGTTATTTGGAGAAGGAACAGAAGGGTTCACCGTCTCCCATGGGTTCTTCTAAAACCATAGAAGCATAGAAAACTACAGCACAGAAACAGGCCCTTCGGCCCTTCTTGGCTGTGCCGAACCATTTTCTGCCTAGTCCCACTGACCTGCACACGGACCATATCCCTCCATACACCTCCCATCCATGTATCTGTCCAATTTATTCTTAAATGTTAAAAAAGAACCCGCATTTACCACCTCGTCTGGCAGCTCATTCCATACTCCCACCACTCTCTGTGTGAAGAAGCCCCCCCAATGTTCCCTTTAAACTTTTCCCCCCTCACCCTTAACCCATGTCCTCTCGGTTTTTTTCTCCCCTTGCCTCAGTGGAAAAAGCCTGCTTGCATTCACTCTATCTATACCCATCATAATTTTATATACCTCTATCAAATCTCCCCTCATTCTTCTACGCTCCAGGGAATAAAGTCCTAACCTATTCAACCTTTCTCTGTAACTGAGTTTCTCAAGTCCTGGCAACATCCTTGTAAACCTTCTCTGCACTCTTTCAACCTTATTTATATCCTTCCTGTAATTTGGTGACCAAAACTGAACACAATACTCCAGATTCGGCCTCACCAATGCCTTATACAACCTCATCATAACATTCCAGCTCTTATACTCAATACTTTGATTAATAAAGGCCAATGTACCAAAAGCTCTCTTTACGACCCTATCTACCTGTGACGCCACTTTTAGGGAATTTTGTATCTGTATTCCCAGATCCCTCTGTTCCAATGCACTCCTCAGTGCCTTACCATTAACCCTGTATGTTCTACCTTGGTTTGTCCTTCCAATGTGCAATACCTCACACTTGTCTGTATTAATCTCCATCTGCCATTTTTCAGCCCATTTTTCCAGGTGGTCCAAGTCCCTCTGCAGGCTCTGAAAACCTTCCTCACTGTCAGCTACACCTCCAATCTTTGTATCATCCGCAAATTTGCTGATCCAATTTACTTCAAGTTAAGCACCCCCGGTTCATTTCATAACACCCAACCCGATATAGCTGATCCCCTAGTAGGATCGACAACAAACTGCTTTTAAAAACCATCTTGTAGGCATTCAACAAACTCACTGTCTTGAGATCCATTACCAACCTGATTTTCCCAAGTCACCAGCATGTTAAAATCTCCCATGACTGCCATAACATTGCCTGTTTGACACGCCTTTTTATATTTCCCCATTGTAATCTTTGGCCCACATCCCAGCAACTGCTGCAAGGCCTGTACATAACTGCCATCAGCATTCTTTTACCCCTGCAGTTTCTTAACTCAACCCACAAGGATTCAACATCTTCCGATCCAATGTCACATCTTTCTACTGACTTGATCCCATTCTTTACCAGCAGAGCCACTAAGCCCTCTGCCCAATTCCGGTTCATTGTGCAACTCCCAATCCATGCTCTAGAAACCCATCTCATTGGAACTCAACAAAATCCCCCTCTTCCCCAATCTACCGCATATTGAAACCAACGCCTCCCCATGACTATCGTATCATTACCCTTTCGACATCCGCTTTCCATCTCCCGTTGTAATTGTCTTTGGAGCGGGCCCAGAGGAGGTTCCAGAAATGAAATGGTCATCACACGGGGAACGTTTGATGGTTCTGGGTCTGTACTCGCTGGAACTCGGAAGGATGAGGGGGGAATTGACACCTTCCGAATGTTGAAAGGACTGCACAGAGTAGACGTGGAAAGGATGTTTCCCATGGTGGGGGAGTCTAGGACAAGGGGGCACAGCCTCAGGATAGGTTAGATGAGATCCAACTTTATTGTCATTGGGCCGAGTACAGATACAAAGCCAACGAAATGCAGTTAGCATCTGGCCAGAAATGCAAAGAATAGCGTTATTTATAAAATAACTGCGAATTTTTAAAAAGTGCTACAGCACACAAATATAAAAGTACTGAGACAGTACAATACGGGTGCAATACTGCTTAGCGCTGTGATGAGAGGTTCAGCAGGGTCACAGCCTCAGGGAAGAAGCTCTTCCTGTGCCTGCTGGTGCGGGAGCGGAGGCTCCTGTAGCACCTACCGGATGGGAGGAGAGTAAAAAGTCCATGGTTAGGGTGAGATGCATCCCTGATAATGCTTTTCCCCCTGCCCAGGCAGCGTTTATGGTAGATGTTCTCAATGGTTGGCAATTGGGTGCCAACAATCTGCTGGGCAGTTTTCACCACACACTGGAGTGCTTTGCGGTCCGATACGGGACAATTGCCGTACCACACTGAGATGCAGTTGGTGAGTATGCGCTCAATGGTAGAGTGGTAAAAGTCCGTCAGTATCCTGGGACAGAGGTGAGCTCTCTTGATGCTCCGCAGGAAATAAAGGCGCTGTTGTGCATTTCTGATCAGGATGGAGGAGTTCAGGGATAGAGGGACGCCCTTTCGAAACAGAGATGTGGAGGAATTTCTTTAGCCAGAGGGTGGTGAATTTGTGGAATTTGTTGCCACATGTAGCTGTGGAGGTCAGGTCATTGGGTGCATTTAAGGCAGAGATTGATAGGTTCCTGATTGGACGTGGCATCAAAGGATATAAAGGGAAAGGCCGGGAACTGGGATTGAGGAGGAGAGAGAGGAAAAAAAAAGGATCAGCCATGATTAAATGGCGGAGCAGACTCAAAGGGCTCCTATATCTTATGGTAATTTGTAAACCACAATTTGCTCATGTTTGGAGGTCTGTAAATCGCCCCCATCTTTTAACCTTCACTATTTCGTAGCCTGTCCTACATCGATTCTAAATCTTCCGATCCTCTGTCCTTTCGTTTCGAATTATTGGTTTTCATTTTTTTTTTAACCAATAGAGCCTCCTGACCTGTCTGCCCGCCCGCATGTATGTACGATACAATGTGTATCCCTGGAGGTTCAGCTCCCAGCTGTTACTTCCTTTCAGTCACGACTCATTGCTGCTCTCGTTCTCGGTCGTACTTTCCCTTGGCTTCTTTGGATCCTGCCATAAGATATAGGAACAGAAGTAGGCCATTCGGCCCGTCGGGTCTGCTCCACCATTCAATCGTGGGCTGATCCAATCCTTCCGGTCATGCATCTCAGTTCCAAAAAGATAGCCCTTCAAACCTGAAGTCGGGCCCTCTTGTCCTAGACTCCCCTACCATGGGAAATAACGTTGCTATATCTAATCTGTTTTGGCCTTCGGAATGTTTCTATGAGATCCCCTCTCATTCTCCTGAACTCCAGGGAATACAGCCCAAGAGCTGCCAGACGTTCTCATACGGTAACCCTGGGGAGTGCGGGGAGGGTAGGGAAGGCATCTCTGGAACCTGGGTCTTAGCACAAAGATCTACAGCTGTATCTTCAATTTCCTCACAGACAGGGCCCAGGCTGTAAAAATAGGGGACAAGCTCTCCTCTGCAATCACTCTGAGCACCGGTGCCCCACGAGGCTGTGTACTCAGACCCCTGCTGTACTCACTGTACCATGTTTGTGTAACAATATATAAGTTTGATAATGACACAACAGTCGTAGGCCGTATCTCGGATAATGATGAGTTTGAGTACAGAGTGGAAATTAAGAACCTGGTGACATGGTGCGAAGACAATAACCTATCCCTCAACGTCAGCAAGACGAGGGAATTGGTTGTTGACTTCAGAAGGAGTAGCGGACCGCACAACCCAATTTACATCGGTGGTGTGCAAGTGGAACAGGTCAAAAGCTTTAAGTTCCTCGGGGTCAATATCACAAATGACCTGACTTGGTCCAACCAAGCAGAGTTCACTGCCAAGAAGGCCCACCAGCGCCTTTACTTCCTGAGAAAACTAAAGAAATTTGGCCTGTCCTCTAAAACCCTCACTAATTTTTATAGATGCACCATAGAAAGCATTCTCCTGGGGTGCATCGCAACCTGGTATGGAAGTTGTCCTGTCCAAGACCGGAAGAAGCTGCAGAAGATCGTGAACACGGCCCGGCACATCACACAAACCAATCTTCCGTCCGTGGACTCACTTTACACCGCACGCTGTCGGAGCAGTGCTGCCGGGATAATCAAGGACACGAGCCACCCAGCCAACACACTTTCCGTCCCTCTCCCCTCCGGGAGAAGGCTCAGGAGCTTGAAGACTCGTAACGGCCAGATTTGGGAACGGCTTCTTTCCAACTGTGATAAGACTGCTGAACGGATCCTGACCCGGATCTGGGACGTACCCTCCAAATATCCGGACCTGCCTCTCGGTTCTTTTTTTGCACTACCTTACTTCCCATTTTTCTATTTTCTATTTATGATTTATAATTTATTTTTTAAAATATTTTCTATCGATTTGTACTCCAGGGAGCACGAAGCGCGGAATCAAATATCGCTGTGATGATTGCACGCTCTAGTATCGATAGTTTGGCCACAATAAAGTATACAGTATCAGGTGCTTCACCTTCCTTCCGTCATAAGGTCAGAAGCGGGAATGTTGGCAGATGATCGCGCAATGTCCTAATGAAGAAGTGTAGCAGGACCTGGAGAATATCCAGGCTTGGATTGACAAGTGGCAAGTAATATTCGAGCCAGGCAATGACCACCTCCAACAAGAGAGGCTCTAACCATCGTCCCCTTTACATTCAGTGGCATCACCATCACTGAATCCCCCTACTATCAACATCCTGGGGGTTACCATTGATGGGAAACTGAACTGGTCTAGCCATTATTTAAAAAAAAAAAATAGGAAAACAGACTATTATCTGAATGGTGGCCGATTAGGAAAAGGGGAGGTGCAACGAGACCTGGGTGTCATTATACACCAGTCATTGAAAGTGGGCATGCAGGTACAGCAGGCGGTGAAAAAGGCGAATGGTATGCTGGCATTTATAGCGAGAGGATTCGAGTACAGGAGCAGGGAGGTACTACTGCAGTTGTACAAGGCCTTGGTGAGACCACACCTGGAGTATTGTGTGCAGTTTTGGTCCCCTAATCTGAGGAAAGACATCTTTGCCATAGAGGGAGTACAAAGAAGGTTCACCAGATTGATTCCTGGGATGGCAGGACTTTCATATGAAGAAAGACTGGATGAACTGGGCTAGTACTCGTTGGAATTTAGAAGATTGAGGGGGGATCTGATTGAAACGTATAAGATCCTAAAGGGATTGAACAGGCTAGATGCAGGAAGATTGTTCCCGATGTTGGGGAAGTCCAGAACGAGGGGGTCACAGTTTGAGGATAGAGGGGAAGCCTTTTAGGACCGAGATTAGGAAAAACTTCTTCACACAGAGAGTGGTGAATCTGTGGAATTCTCTGCCACAGGAAACTGTTGAGGCCAGTTCATTGGCTATGTTTAAGAGGGAGTTAGATATGGCCCTTGTGGCTACAGGGGTCAGGGGGTATGGAGGGAAGGCTGGGGCGGGGTTCTGAGTTGGATGATCAGCCATGATCATAATAAATGGCGGTGCAGGCTCGAAGGGCCGAATGGCCTACTCCTGCACCTATTTTCTATGTTTCTATGTTTCTATGTTTCTATGTTTCTATTATGAACGCCACGGCTACTAGGCAGGTCAAAGGCTAGGAATCCTGTGGAGTTTAACTCACCCTCCTGACTCCCCAAAGCCTGTCCACCATCTACAAGGCTCAGGTCAGGAGCGTAATGGAATACTCGCCGCTCGCCTGGGTGAGTGCAGGTCCATCGACACTCAGGAAGTTCAACATCACCCAGTACAAGGCAGCCCACTTGACTGGGACCCCTTCCACAAGCATCCGATCTCTCCACCATCGACAAACAGTTGCAGCAGTGTGTACTATCTACGAGATGCACTGCAACTTTTAAAGAGCAACAGAAGGTAACTAAAAAGGCAATACGCGGAGAAAAATATGAGGTACGAAGGAAATCTAGCCAAGAATATAAAGGAGGATAGTCAAAGCTTCTTTCGGTATGTGAAAAGGGAAAAAAAAAAGTAGTTAAGACCAAAATTGGGCCCTTGAAGACAGAAAGCGGGTGAATTTATTCTGAGGAACAAGGAAATGGCAGATGAGTTGAACAGGTACTTTGGATCTGTCTTCACTAGGGAAGACACAAACAATCTCCCAGATGTAATAGTGGCCAAAGGACCTAGGATAATGGATGAATTGAAGGAAAATCATATTAGGCAGGAAATCGTGTTGGATAGACTGTTGGGTCTGAAGGCTGATAATTCCCCGGGAACTGATGGTCTGCATTCCAGGGTACTTAAGGAGGTGGCTTTAGAAATCGTGGACGCATTGGTAATCATTTTCCAATGTTCTATAGATTCAGGATCAGTTCCTGTGGATTGGAGGGTGGCTAATGTTGACCCTCTCTTCAAGAAGGGAGGAAGAGAGAAAACAGGGAATTATAGACCGGTTAGCCTGACTTCGGTGGTGGGAAAGATGGTGGAGTCAATGTTAGAAGATGAAATTACATCACATCTGGATAGTAGTAACAGGATTGGTCCGAGTCAGCGTAGATTTACAAAGGGGAAATCGTGCTTGACTAATCTTCTAGAATTTTTTGAGGATGTAAGTATGAAAATGGACAAGGGAGAGCCAGTGGATGCAGTGTACCCGGACTTTCAGAAAGCCTTTGATAAAGTCCCACATAGGAGATTAGAGGGTAAAAGTAGGGCACATGGTATTGGGAGCAGAGTACTGACATGGATTGAAAATTAGCTGGCTGACAGAAAACAAAGAGTAGCGATTAACGGGTCCCTTTCGGAATGGCAGGCGGTGACCAGTGGGGTACCGCAGGGTTCAGTGCTGGGACTGCAGCTGTTTACAATATATATTTATGATTTAGGTGAGGGAATTAAAAGTAACATTAGCAAATTTGCCGATGACACAAAGCTGGGTGGCAGTGTGAAATGTGAGGAGGATGTTATGAGAATGCAGGGTGACTTGGACAGGCTGGGTGAGTGGGCGGGATGCAGTTTAATGTGGATAAATGTGAGGTTATCCACTTTGGTAATAAGAACGGGAAGGCAGATTATTATCTAAATGGAGTCAAGTTAGGAAAAGGGGAAGCACAATGAGATCTAGGTGTTCTTGTACATCAGTTACTGAAAGCAAGCATGCAGGTACAGCAGGCAGTGAAGAAAGCTAATGGCGTGCTGGCCTTCATAACAAGGGGAGTTGAGTATAAGAGCAAAGAGGTCCTTCTGCAGCTGTACAGGGCCCTGGTGAGACCACACCTGGAGTACTGTGTGCAGTTTTGGTCTCCAAATTTGAGGAAGGACATTCTTGCTATTGAGGGAGTGCAGAGTAGGTTCACAAGGTTAATTCCCGGGATAGCGGGACTGTCATATGTCGAAAGATTGGAGCGACTGGGCTTTAGAAGGCTGAGAGGGGATCTGACTGAAACATATAAGATTATTAAGGGATTGGACATGCTGCAGGCAAGAAGCATGTTCCCGCTGATGTGTGAGTCCAGAACCAGAGGCCACAGTTTAAGAACAAGGGGTAGGCCATTTAGAACGGAGTTGAGGAAAAACTTTTTCACCCAGAGAGTGGTGGATGTATGGAATGCTCTGCCCCAGAAGGCAGTGGAGGCCAATTCTCTGGATGCTTTAAAAAAAAAAGGAGATGGATAGAGCTCTTAAAGATAGCGGAATCAAAGGTTATGGGGATAGGGCAGGAACTGGATACTGATAGTGGATGATCGGCCATGATCGTAGTGAATGGTGGTGCTGGCTCGAGGGGCCAAATGGCCTACTCCTGCACCTATTGTCTATAACTACACGCCAGAGTTCCAGACCCACGGCAACGTCCATCTGGTACAACGAGAACAGCAGATACCTGGGAACACCACCACTCGGAAACCCCCCTCCAAGTCACTCACCATCCTGACTTGGAAACATATCACCGTTCCTTCACCGCCGCCGGGTAAATATCCTGGAATTAACGCCAGGCGCAGACTTATACAGTTTAAAGCAATGCATAGATCTCCATTGTTCCGAAGAAAAGTTGCACAGTTTCTAACCCTCATGTTTCACCAGGTTGTAACTGATGTAAATCTGTGAACAGTAACTTGTCATGTGCATTCTGGTCGTGTTGTAAGCTTTATGCAGACCGGTAAAAGTATTTCTCACTGTCTCTCTTCAGCCAAAGTGTATGAAAAAAAAAAAGGCTGTATTGTTTGGAATGGTGATTGCAGAGAAGTTAATCCTGCAAATGTGGGAAATGGACTCTGTGCCTATGCACGATCTGTGGCTGAGAGAACTGGCAAATACTTTACACTTGGAGAGACGGGGACTATGTAATGACTGAGGGGACATCTGTGAAAGGATATGGGGCCCTGAATTGGACTTCCTCACGGGGTGAGGACTGAGGTTTTTTTGGTGCACTGCACCTCTGCTGTGTATGTTTACTTTCGTCTTCATATTTTTATCCATTTTGCTGCTCAGTATTTAATCTGATTTTGTTATGGTTGTGGCTTTTGTGGATGTGCTGGGTTTTGTTTTGTTTGTAATAAATAAATGAAAATTTAATAAAAATATTTCTTAATAAATGCACACTACTGCGGCTCATTTTGAGATGAGTACAATCAATAAAAGTACAAAATCTATGGTTAAGAAGGCAGATGGTGCATTGGCCTTCATCAACCGTGGGATTGAGATTAGGAGCCGAGAGGTAATGTTGCAGCTATATCGGACCCTGGTCAGACCCCACTTGGAGCACTCTGCTCAGTTCTGGTCGGCTCACTACAGGAAGGACGTGGAAACCATAGAGAGGGTGCAGAGGAGATTTACAAGGATGTTGCCTGGATTGGGGAGCGTGCCTTATGAGAATAGGTTGAGTGAACTCGGCCTTTTCTCCTTGGAGCGACGGAGGATGAGAGGTGACCTGATAGGGGTCTGTAAGATGATCGTGTGGATAGGCGGAGGCTATCTGAAGGCACTTGAAGAGTTCCATCAACGCTGTCTTCGAAACATCTTAAATATCAGCTGGGGAGATTGAAGAACCAACGTCAGCGTGCTAAATGAAGCAAAGACAACAGACATTGAAGCCTACGTCGTCGAGAACCAACTAAGATGGAGCGGTCATGTTGTTCGGATGAAAGATGAACGTCTGCCGAAACAAATCTTCTACCCCCCAGCTTAAAGAAGGCAAACGTAAAAGAGGCGGACAGCAGGAGAGATTCAAAGGCGGCTGGAAAGCCAACATGAGGAAATGTAACATCGACACCAACAATTGGGGAACCAATGCCAAGGCCAGGAAGCTCTGGCAAGCCGTCATCCGAGTAGGAACAGCAACTTTCCAAGCCAACAGATGTGCAGAATTAGAAGGAAGGAGAGGAAAATGCAAGCAACAAACCAAAGCCCGATCTGCCATCTGGAGCTACCTGTCCTGGACGCGGAAGAACTTTCAAAGCCTAGATTGGACTCATGAGCCACTTGGGAGCCCGTGAGCAGATCAACAGAACTAAAACCATCATCCTCGACCCTCGAGGGATAGCCACGACGACGAATCAATAAAAAACAAGCAGACGCTGGCAAAAACAAATAAATAGATAGATAAATCCTGGAATCTCCCGCCCTAACAGCACTGTGGGTGTGCCTACACCTCAGGGACTGCGACGGGTCAAGAAGGCAGATCATCACCACCTTCTCAAGGGCAATTAGGGATGGGAAATAAATGTCGGTTTAGCCGTAAATAGTCATAATCATACTTTATTGATCCCGGGGGAAATTGGTTTTCGTTACAGTTGCCCCATAAATAATAAATAGTAGTAGAACCATAAATAGTTCAATAGTAATACGTAAATTATGTCAGTAAATTATGAGATAAGTCCAGGACCAGCCTATTGGCACAGGGTGTCTGACCCTCCAAGGGAGGAGTTGTAAAGTTTGATGGCCACAGGCAGGAATGACTTCCTATGACGCTCCGTGCTGCATCTCGGTGGAATGAGTCTCTGGCTGAATGTACTCCTGTGACCACCCAGTACATTATGTAGTGGATGGGAGACATTGTCCAAGATGGCGTGCAACTTAGACAGCATCCTCTTTTCAGACACCACCGTCAGAGAGTCCAGTTCCATCCCCACAACATCACTGGCCTTACGAATGAGTTTGTTGATTCTGTTGGTGTCTGCTACCCTCAGCCTGCTGCCCCAGCACACAACAGCAAACATGATCGCACTGGCCACCACAGACTCGTAGAACATCCTCAGCATCGTCCGGCAGATGTTAAAGGACCTCAGTCTCCTCAGGAAATAGAGACGGCTCTGACCCTTCTTGTAGACAGCCTCAGTGCTCTTTGACCAGTCCAGTTTATTGTCAATTCGTATCCCCAGGTATTTGAAATCCTCCACCATGTCCACACTGACCCCCTGGATGGAAACAGGGGTCACCGGTACCTTAGCTCTCCTCAGGTCCACCACCAGCTCCTTAGTCTTTTTCACATTAAGCTGCAGATAATTCTGCTCACACCGTGTGACAAAGTTCCCTACCGTAGCCCTGAATAATTTTAAAGAAAGCACACGTTTTATAAACCGCGGCAGCCGCTGCGGGCCGGCTGTGAGCCTCGGGCGGGAAGGGTAAAGTCCGGCAGGGCGTTCGTTGCCGGGGACCCGACGGTGAGGGGGGGAACAGGAAGGAGGTGTGTTGCCTCCCGGTGACGCCTCGGAGTGGCCGCAGGATCTCCTCAAAGCGGGAGGGGGGACCTCAAGAGCCAGAGGTCGTGGGGAATACCGGCAGAAATGGGGAAGAGGTCCGAACCTTATCGAGTTAGGAAAGGGGCTGAAGAGAAGGACCTCCAAGGTTCTGATCTCCCGATCCAGGGTCCGGTTGCTGGTGGGAATGGTTGGGGGGGGGGGATAGCACGGAGGAATGAATGGGTGGCTGCGGGGAATCTCTCCCTGCGCGACTCCCTTGTCCGTCCGTCCCTCCCGGCACTGAACCCTGCAAACGGAACACGTGCTCCCCGTACCTCCCCACGCCTGACCCTCGTCAGCCGTGGGCCTGCAACGCAGAGACCCCGCAGCACAATACAGGCCCTTCGGCCCACAGTGCTGTGCCAGCCGGACCCGCTCTTAAATGTCTGTGGGGGTGGGGCGATCTACTGTGTGCTCCCCCCCCCCCCGGTGTGCGGCCTCCTGCTCCTCGGTGAGGCCCGACGCAGATCGGGAGACTGCTTCGCTGAGCCCCCGAGAGCAAGCGGGGTGTCCCAGCGGCCGCTCGTTTTGACTCCACTTCCCAGTCCCATTTCCGATACGTCCGCCCGCAGCCCCCTCCACCGTCACGGGTGAGGCCGCGATCAGGTTGGGGGAAGGACACCTTACGTAAGACTCGCTTGGCCCCCTCTCCCCCCACCCGGCCAAACTTTAAGGATGAAAGGATGAAATATCTCTATTGTCATTGCATAGTGCAATTTTTCCGACGCAGCGAAAATGAGTTTGCAACTCTCGTACTCACGAAACAACAGATAAAATAAAAGCAGTATTATGGTAAACCATGTATATATGTTGTAACTGGGTTACCTGTCTGGACACACCCCTCTGCTGACTGCCCCTGTGGCTCCTCCCACAGAGTCCTGTATAAAGGTGTTCGCCTTGCCCTCCCCCCTCAGTCCGGGGGCAGACACTCACTGTGGAGGTGGTATTGTACAGCGAATAAAAGCCGTTCAGTATTTTACCAAACCTCAGTCTTCTGGAGTAATTGAAGGCGCTTCAAGTACAAAAGCACAACTCAGATGCACCACGGCCGTGAAACCAGTATTAAAGTAGCAATTTAACAGATTTATGGATGATGCTTGATCGATTGGTTCAGAGCTATTATAAATCTGGCGGCTATAACTCTGCTTCCCACTCCCATTCGGGTATGTCCATCCATGGCCTCCTCTACTGCCAAGATGAGGCTAAACTCAGGTTGGTGTCCGATTAGGGAACGGGGAGGTGCAACGAGACCTGGGTGTCATTAGACACCAGTCATTGAAAGTGGGCATGCAGGTACAGCAGGCGGTGAAAAAGGCGAATGGTATGCTGGCATTTATAGCGAGAGGATTCGAGTACAGGAGCAGGGAGGTACTACTGCAGTTGTACAAGGCCTTGGTGAGACCACACCTGGAGTATTGTGTGCAGTTTTGGTCCCCTAATCTGAGGAAAGACATCCTTGCCATAGAGGGAGTACAAAGAAGGTTCACCAGATTGATTCCTGGGATGGCAGGACTTTCATATGATGAAAGACTGGATGAACTGGGCTTGTACTCGTTGGAATTTAGAAGATTGAGGGGGGATCTGATTGAAACGTATAAAATCCTAAAGGGATTGGACAGGCTAGATGCAGGAAGATTGTTCCCGACGTTGGGGAAGTCCAGAACGAGGGGTCACAGTTTGAGGATAAAGGGGAAGCCTTTTAGGACCGAGATGAGGAAAATCTTCTTCACACAGAGAGTGGTGAATCTGTGGAATTCTCTGCCACAGGAAACTGTTGAGGCCAGTTCATTGGCTATGTTTAAGAGGGAGTTAGATATGGCTCTTGTGGCTAAAGGGATCAGGGGGATTGGAGGGAAGGCTGGTGCAGCGTTCTGAGTTGGATGATCAGCCATGATCATACTGAATGGCCTACTCCTGCACCTATTTTCCATGTTTCTATGTCTCTAACACCTCATATACTGTCTAGGTAGTCTCCAGCCCCTTGGTGTGAACATAGAATTCTCCAACTTCCGGTAATTCCCTCCCCCTCCCTTCCCCTATCCCTATTTCACTCTGCCCCCTCCCCCAGCTGCCTATCACCTCCCTCATGGTTCCGCCTCCTTTTACTACCCTTTGTGTTTTCCCCTATTCCTTCTTCACCTTTCCTGCCTGTCCCCTCCCTGCCTCTCCTCCCCCACCCCTTTATCTTTCCCCTTACTGGTTTTTCACCTGGAACCTACCAGCCTTCTCCTTCCCGCCCTCCCGCCACCTTCCTTATAGGGCCTCTGCCCCCTCCCTCTACAGTCCTGACGAAGTGTTCCGGCCCAAAACGTTGGCTGATGGTTTCCACGGATGCTGCCTGACCTGCTGAGTTCCTCCAGCGTGTTGTGAGTGCTCCAATAGGTCTGGGGGGAAAGCTATTTTTCAGTCTGGATGTGCGGGCATAGAAAATCTTATAACGTCTGCCAGGTGGAAGAAGTTCAAACAGATGCATTCATTTTAATGCTGAAAAATGTGAGGTGCCAGATTTTGGTAGGACTAATCAAAATGGGACATACATGGTAAATGGTAGGGCATTGAAGAATGCAGAAGACCAGAGGGATCTAGGAATAATGGTGCATAGTTCCCTGAAGGTGGAATCTCATGTGGATAGGGTGGTGAAGAAAGCTTTTGGTATGCTGGCCTTTATTAATCAGAGTATTGAATATAGGAGTTGGGATGTAATGTTGAAATTGTACAAGGCATTGGTGAGGCCAAATTTGGAGTACTGTGTACAGTTCTGTTCACTGAATTATAGGAAAGATGTCAACAAAATTGAGAGAGTACAGAGGAGGTTTCCTAAAATGTTGCCTGAGTTTCATCTCCTAAGTTACAGAGAAAGGTTGAACAAGTTGGGTCTTTATTTTTTGGAGCTTAGAGGGTTGAGGGGGGACTTGATAGAGGTGTTTAAAATGATGAGGGGGGTTGATAGAGTTGACGTGGATAGGCTTTTTTCATTGAGAGTAGGAAAGAGTAAAACAAGATGACATGAGTTGAGATTTGAAAGACAAAAGTTTAGGGGTAACACGAGGGGGAACTTCTTTACTCAGAGAGCGGAGGCTGTGTGGAACGAGAAGTGGTTGAGACAGGTTCAATGTTGTCGTTTAAAGTTAAATTGGACAGCTATATGGACAGGAAAGGAATGGAGGGTTATGGGCTGAGTGCAGGTCGGTGGGACTAGGTGAGAGTAAGAGTTCGGCACGGACTAGAAGGGCCGAGATGGCCTGTTTCCGTGCTGTAATTGTTATATGGTTATAGCTGTACTGGATGGGTCCAAACTGGGTAATTCAACTACGGAATATGACGTATTTCTAAACAACATAATTACACGAGACGGAATTGCATCCACAACAACAGCAAATTCTTTTGGAGTCACAGGAAATTCAAAGGTGGATGGAAACTCAAGTACTGCTTGAATTAAATAACTGTTTAACTAACAGAATATTATCAGCAAACCAACCTTTATAAAGCAAATAAGATTTTATACTTAAGTATGGAGAGAAACAAAAGGAAAACAAACATGTCCAGTGCACAAACGTTGGAGCTCACGGATTCCCTTTCGCTGTTCCCCCTCTGCTCGTCGTCGACCCCGGGGCTCCCGCCCCCCGAGCCCGGGCCCAGCGGCTCCGGCAACCATCTCCTCAAGCCACGTTTCCTCGCTTCATCTTCCGCGCCCCTTCTCCGTCCGAAGCCCGCGCAGACTAGCAGCTTTCACGCAGACAGAAAGAAGTAACAACTATCCCAATCAATAGACAATAGGTGCAGAAGTAGGCCATTCGGCCCTTCGAGCCCGCACCGCCATTCTGAGATCATGGCTGATCATCTACTATCAATACCCGGTCCCTGCCTTGTCCCCATAACCCTTGATTCCACTATCCATAAGATACCTATCTAGCTCCTTGTTGAAAGCATCCAGAGAATTGGCCTCCACTGCCTTCTGCGGTAACGCGTTCCACACCTCCAGAACTCTCTGGGAGAAGAAGTTCCTCCTCAACTCTGTCCTAAATGACCTACCCCTTATTCTTAAACCATGCCCTCTGGTACTGGACTCTCCCAGCAACTGGAACATATTTCCTGCCTCTATCTTGTCCAATCCTTTAATAATCTTATATGTCTCAATCAGATCCCCCCTCAATCTCCTTAATTCCAGCGTGTACAAGCCCAGTCTCTCTAACCTCTCTGCGTAAGACAGTCCGGACATCCCAGGAATCAGCAAATGGACCCAAGTCCCGCTATCACTAATTATAACCCAAACATGCAGCTACAGGAAATTGCTGTCTCAGCAGCTAACAGGACAGAGAAGCCATTTTATTCACCTTAGCAGTAACATAAAAGAAGAAACCATTACACTTATATTCCATCTGGGTAGCCTCCAACTTGATGGACCTTGATTTCTCAAACTTCCGGTAATGTCCCAGCCTCCTCAGCTTTCCCATCCCCTTGTCCCTCTCTCAGCTTATCACCTTACCCAGCCATCGCCTCCCTCTTTTCTTTCTTCCATGGTCTTCTCACCTGTCCTATCAGACTCACCCCTTCTCCGGTCCTGTACCCCTTTCGCCAACCAGCATCCCAGCTCTTTACTTCACCGTCTCCCCCTCCCGTTTCACCAAATCACCTTGTGTTTCTCAACCCCGCCCACCACCTTTTAATTCTGTCTCCCCGTCTGTTTTCCCTCCAGTCCTGATGATGGGTCTCGGCCCGAAACGTCGTCCGTGGACTCTTTTACATAGAGACTGCCTGCGCTTCTGAGGTCCTCCGGCACTTTGTGCGCGTTGCTTGGATCTGCAGCATCTGCAGACTTTCTCTTGCTTGTGGTAGTGTAGGTCGGGTGGGTGAGTAAAACTTGCGGGTTGACACCAGGGTTGGTGGAGTTGTGGATGGTGCGGAAGACTGGCAAAGAATAGCGCGCGATATATGGATGCAAGACTGGGCTGAGAAGCGGCAGGTGGCGTTTAACCCAGGTAAATGTGAGGTGTTGCCCCTCGTGAGGGCAAATGCAAGGAGATAGTACACCGCTGGGGGCAAGATCCTTAACAGTATTGCTGAGCAGAGCGATCTTGCCGTCCAAGTTCATAGCTCCTTGAACTACGAAAGGGTGTGGAGGCTTTCGAGAGGGGCTGAATAAACATTGGTTGCTTTATCTGGAGCACTGGGGGGCTGAGGGGAGGTCTAATTGGGGTTTACAGAAAGCATAGATAGAGTGGACAGAGAGTCTAATAAGGCACACTCTCCTATCCAGGCAACATCCTTGTAAATCTCCTCTGCACTCTCTCTATGGTTTCCACACCCTGCAGTGAAGTGACCGGAACTGAGCACGGTACTCCAAGAGGGGTCTGACCAGGGCCCTATATAGCTGTAACGTTACCTCTCGGCTCTTAAACTCAATCCTATGATTGATGAAACCATTGCACCGTATGCCTCCTTAACCACAGAGTCAACCTGCGCAGCTGCTTTGAGCGTCCTATGGACTCGGACCCCAAGATCCCTCTGATCCTCTACGCTGTCAAGAGTCTTATCATTAATGCTATATTCTGCCATCAGATTTGATCTACCAAAATGAACCACCTCACACTTATCTGGGTTGAACTCCATCTGCCACTTCTCAGCCCAGTTTTGCATCCTATCAATGTCCCGCTGTAACCTCTGACAGCCCTCCACACTATCCACGACACCACCCACTTTTGTGACATCAGCAAATTTACTAATCCAACCTCCCACTTCCTCATCCAGGTCATTTATTAAAATCACAAAGGGTAAGGATCCCAGAACAGATCCCTGAGGCACACCACTGGTGACCGACCTCCGAGCAGAAAATGACCCAACTACAACCACTCTTCCCCTTCTGTGGGCAAGCCAGTTCTGGATCCACAAAGCAATGCCCCCTTGGATCCCATGCCTCCTTACTTTCTCAATAAGCCTTGCATGGGGAACCTTATTAAGTGCCTTGCTGAAAACTATGTACACTACATCTACTGCTCTACCTTCATCAACGTGTTTTGCTACATTAACATGCGATAACTTCTGAGGGAAAGGATAAAAACTACAGATGAAACACACATAAATAAAAAGCTAAAGAGCAGTAATTAAATATTGTCAGATCCAGAAGACATTAACCAGTGACACATTGAACACGATACGGCCGGGGATTCAGGAGACTAATGGCCTGGGGAAGAGGCTGTTCCCAATCCTGATCAGTCTTGTCTTTCTGCATCGGACTCTCCTGCCTGATGATGGAAAGTCAAAGAGGATGCTGGATGGGTATATGGGATCCTCAATAATACTCAGCAGATAAATGTTCCCGATGGATGGGAGGGAAAGCCTTCTGTTCCTCCCGGTCGCTCTCAATTCAAATCAAGTCACTTTTTATTCTCATTTCGACCACAAACTGCTGGTACAGTGCACGGGAAAAACGAAACGATGTTCTCCCAGGACCATGGTGCTACAGGAAAAGACACAAAACTACACTAGACTACCTGAAACAACACAAAACTACACTAGACTACCTGAAACAACACAAAACTACACTAGACTACCTGAAACAACACAAAACTACACCAGACTACCTGAAACAACACAAAACTACACTAGACTACCTGAAACAACACAAAACTACACTAGACTACCAGAAACAACACAAAACTACACCAGACTACCTGAAACAACCCAAAACTACACTAGACTACCTGAAACAACACAAAACTACACTAGACTACAGGAATCAACACAAAACTACACTAGACTACCTGAAACAACACAAAACTACACTAGACTACATGAAACAACACAAAACTACACTAGACTACCTGAAACAACACAAAACTACACTAGACTACCTGAAACAACACAAAACTACACTAGACTACCTGAAACAACACAAAACTACACTAGACTACCTCAAACAACACAAAACTACACTAGACTACCTGAAACAACACAAAACTACACTAGACTACATGAAACAACACAAAACTACACTAGACTACCTGAAACAACACAAAACTACACTAGACTACCTGAAACAACACAAAACTACACTAGACTACCCGAAACAACACAAAACTACACTAGACTACATGAAACAACACAAAACTACACTAGACTACCTGAAACAACACAAAACTACACTAGACTACCTGAAACAACACAAAACTACACTAGACTACCAGAAACAACACAAAACTACACCAGACTACCTGAAACAACCCAAAACTACACTAGACTACCCGAAACAACACAAAACTACACTAGACTACATGAAACAACACAAAACTACACTAGACTACCTGAAACAACACAAAACTACACTAGACTACCTGAAACAACACAAAACTACACTAGACTACCAGAAACAACACAAAACTACACCAGACTACCTGAAACAACCCAAAACTACACTAGACTACCTGAAACAACACAAAACTACACTAGACTACAGTAATCAACACAAAACTACACTAGACTACCTGAAACAACACAAAACTACACTAGACTACATGAAACAACACAAAACTACACTAGACTACCTGAAACAACACAAAACTACACTAGACTACATGAAACAACACAAAACTACACTAGACTACCTGAAACAACACAAAACTACACTAGACTACCCGAAACAACACAAAACTACACTAGACTACATGAAACAACACAAAACTACACTAGACTACCCGAAACAACACAAAACTACACTAGTCTACCTGAAACAACATAAAACTACACTAGACTACCTGAAACAACACAAAACTACACTAGACTGACTGAAACAACACAAAACTACACTAGACTACCTGAAACAACACAAAACTACACTAGACTGACTGAAACAACACAAAACTACACTAGACTACCTGAAACAACACAAAACTACACTAGACTACCTGAAACAACACAAAACTACACCAGACTACCTGAAACAACACAAAACTACACTAGACTACCTGAAACAACACAAAACTACACTAAACTACATGAAACAACACAAAACTACACTAGTCTATCTGAAACAACACAAAACTACACTAGACTACCTGAAACAACACAAAACTACACTAGACTGACTGAAACAACACAAAACTACACTAGACTACCTGAAACAACACAAAACTACACTAGACTACCTGAAACAACACAAAACTACACTAGACTCCAGGAAACAACACAAAACTACACCAGACTACCTGAAACAACACAAAACTACACTAAACTACATGAAACAACACAAAACTACACTAGTCTATCTGAAACAACACAAAAATGCACTAGACTACAGGAATCAACACAAAACTACACTAGACTACCTGAAACAACACGAAACTACACTAGACTACAGGAATCAACACAAACTACACTAGACTTCCGGAAACAACACAAAACTACACTAGACTACATGAAACAACACAAAACTACACTAGACTACATGAAACAACACAAAACTACACTAGACTACCTGAAACAACACAAAACTACACTAGACTACATGAAACAACACAAAACTACACTAGACTACCTGAAACAACACAAAACTACACTAGACTACCTGAAACAACACAAAACTACACTAGACTGACTGAAACAACACAAAACTACACTAGACTACCTGAAACAACACAAAACTACACTAGACTACCTGAAACAACACAAAACTACACTAGACTCCAGGAAACAACACAAAACTACACCAGACTACCTGAAACAACACAAAACTACACCAGACTACCTGAAACAACACAAAACTACACTAGATTACCTTAAACAACACAAAACTACACTAGACTACATGAAACAACACAAAACTACACTAGACTACCTGAAACAACACAAAACTACACTAGACTACATGAAACAACACAAAACTACACTAGACTCCAGGAAACAACACAAAACTACACCAGACTACCTGAAACAACACAAAACTACACCAGACTACCTGAAACAACACAAAACTACACTAGACTACCTGAAACAACACAGAACTACACCAGACTACCTGAAACAACACAAAACTACACTAGACTACCTGAAACAATACAAAACTACACTAGACTACATGAAACAACACAAAACTACACTAGACTACCTGAAACAATACAAAACTACACTAGACTTAATAGCACTAGACTACCTGAAACAACACAAAACTACACTAGACTACCTGAAACAACACAAAACTACACTAGACTAACTGAAACAACACAGAAATACACTAGACTACCTGAAACAACACAAAACTACACTAGACTAACTGAAACAACACAGAAATACACTAGACTACCTGAAACAAAACAAAACTACACTAGACTACCTGAAACAACACAAAACTACACTAGACTAACTGAAACAACACAGAAATACACTAGACTACCTGAAACAAAACAAAACTACACTAGACTACCTGAAACAACACAAAACTACACTAGACTAACTGAAACAACACAGAAATACACTAGACTACCTGAAACAACACAAAGCTGCAATAGACTACCTGAAACAACACGAAACTATGCAAGACTACCTGAAAAACACAAAACTCCACCAGACAACCTTAAACAAAACAAACAAGATAAGCCTACCTGAAACATCACAAATCTCAATTAGACTACATGAAACAACACAAAACTGCACAAAACTACATAAAACCACAGAAAACTCCAACAGACTAGCTGAAACAACACAGAACCACACCAGCCTACCTGCACCAACAGAAAGCTACTCTTGACTACCTGAAACAACACAAAACTACACTAGACTACATGAAACAACACAAAAGTACACTAGATTACATGAAACAACACAAAACTACACTAGACTACCTGAAACAACACAAAACTACACTAGACTACATGAAACAACACAAAACTACACTAGACTACATGAAACAACACAAAACTACACTAGACTACCTGAAACAACACAAAACTACACCAGACTACCTGAAACAACACAAAACTACACTAGACTACCTGAAACAACACAAAACTACACTAGACTACATGAAACAACACAAAACTACACTAGACTACCTGAAACAATACAAAACTACACTAGACTACCCGAAACAACACAAAACTAAACTAGACTACATGAAACAACACAAAACTACACTAGACTAACTGAAACAACACAGAAATACACTAGACTACCTGAAACAACACAAAACTACACTAGACTACCTGAAACAACACAAAACTACACTAGACTAACTGAAACAACACAGAAATACACTAGACTACCTGAAACAAAACAAAACTACACTAGACTACCTGAAACAACACAAAACTACACTAGACTAACTGAAACAACACAAAAATACACTAGACTACCTGAAACAACACAAAACTACACTAGACTAACTGAAACAACACATAAATACACTAGACTACCTGAAACAAAACAAAACTACACTAGACTACCTGAAACAACACAAAACTACACTAGACTACATGAAACAACACAAAACTACACTAGACTACCTGAAACAACACAAAACTACACTAGACTACCTGAAACAACACAAAACTACACTAGACTACATGAAACAACACAAAACTACACTAGACTACATGAAACAACACAAAACTACACTAGACTACCTGAAACAACACAAAACTACACTAGACTACAAGAAACAACACAAAACTACACTAGACTACATGAAACAACACAAAACTACACTAGACTACCCGAAACAACACAAAACTACACTAGACTACCCGAAACAACACAAAACTACACTAGACTACATGAAACAACACAAAGCTGCAATAGACTACCTGAAACAACACGAAACTACACTAGACTACATGAAACAACACAAAACTACACTAGTCTACCTGAAACAACACAAAACTACACTAGACTACATGAAACAACACAAAACTACACTAGACTACCTGAAACAACACAAAACTACACTAGACTACCTGAAACAACACAGAACTACACCAGACTACATGAAACAACACAAAACTACACTAGACTACCTGAAACAATACAAAACTACACTAGACTTAATGAAACAAACCAAAACAGCACTAGACTACCTGAAACAACACAAAACTACACTAGACTACCTGAAACAACACAGAACTACACCAGACTACATGAAACAACACAAAACTACACTAGACTACCTGAAACAACACAAAACTACACCAGACTACCTGAAACAATACAAAACTACACTAGACTACCTGAAACAACACAAAACTACACCAGACTACCTGAAACAATACAAAACTACACTAGACTACCTGAAACAACACAAAACTACACCAGACTACCAGAAACATCACAAAACTACACTAGACTTCAGCCCGACATGGGACTATATAAATTGCACAAAACAGTGCCATGCAGTACAATAAATATTAAACAAGACAATAGGCACAGTAGGGGAGAAATTACAATAAAATAATAAATGATGCAGATGTCAGTCGAGACTCTGGGCATTGAGGAGTCTGATGGCTTGGGGGAGGAAACTGTTACACCGTCTGGTCATGAGAATCCAAATGCTTCGGTGCCTGTTTCCAGATGGCGGGAGGAGAAGATTTCGTATGAGGGGTGCGTGGGGCCCTTCATAACGCTGTTTGCTTTGCGGGTGCAGCGTGTGGTGTAGACGTCTGTGTTGGCGGGAAGAGAGAGACCCCGATGACCTTCTCAGCTGACCTTGCAAACCGCTGCAGGGTCTTGCGATCCGAGACGGCGCAAATCCCGAACCGGGCCCGTGATGCAGCTGCTCAGGACGCTCTCGATAACAACCTCTGCAGAACGCGGTGAGGATGGGGGTGGGGGGTCGTGGGAGATGGACTTTTCTCGGCCTTCGCGGGAAGTCCAGACGCTGCTGGCCTTTAATGGCTCTGGAGCCAGTGTTGAAGGACCGGGTGAGACTCTCCGCCAGGTGAGCACCGAGAAATTTGGTGCTCTGGACGATCTCTATGGAGGAGCGGAGTGGGACGGTTCGTCTACAGCTGCCTGGAGTCTGGACCGACCTCCCGACTGCCCGTGTCTGTCGGGGTGGGTGCAGATGGGGGCAAGCGTCCAAAGCAAGTGGTCAGGGAGGGGGAATTCCGGGCCGGGTGCTATTCTGTAGTCCCGGGTTGCTGTTTTTTTTTTATTTTAATTTTTATTGAACACAAACAAAAACAAAAGTACTGAACATATGCTAACCAAGCCAGGGAATCAGACATGAGCAGCAACAGATATACAACTATTAACTTTAAATTAGTGATAATTTTTCAAAACTCGTTAGATTCTGGACTAGTTCCTGAGGATTGGAGGGTGGCTAATGTAACCCCACTTTTTAAAAAAGGAGGGAGAGAGAAACTGGGGAATTATAGACCGGTTAGCCTAACGTCGGTGGTGGGGAAACTGCTGGAGTCAGTTATCAAGGATGTGATAACAGCAGATTTGGAAAGCGGTGAAATGATCGGACAAAGTCAGCATGGATTTGTGAAAGGAAAATCATGTCTGACGAATCTCATAGAATTTTTTGAGGATGTAACTAGTAGAGTGGATAGGGGAGAACCAGTGGATGTGGTATATTTGGATTTTCAAAAGGCTTTTGACAAGGTCCCACACAGGAGATTAGTGTGCAAACTTAAAGCACACGGTATTGGGGGTAAGGTATTGGTGTGGGTGGAGAATTGGTTAGCAGACAGGAAGCAAAGAGTGGGAATAAACGGGACCTTTTCAGAATGGCAGGTGGTGACTAGTGGGGTACCGCAAGGCTCAGTGCTGGGACCCCAGTTGTTTACAATATATATTAATGACTTGGATGAGGGAATTAAATGCAGCATCTCCAAGTTTGCGGATGACACGAAGCTGGGTGGCAGTGTTAACAGTGAGGAGGATGCTAAGAGGATGCAGGGTGACTTGGATAGGTTGGGTGAGTGGGCAAACTCATGGCAGATGCAATTTAATGTGAATAAATGTGAAGTTATCCACTTTGGTGGCAAAAACAGGAAAACAGATTATTATCTGAATGGTGGCCGAGTAGGAAAAGGGGAGGTGCAACGAGACCTGGGTGTCATTATACACCAGTCATTGAAAGTGGGCATGCAGGTACAGCAGGCGGTGAAAAAGGCGAATGGTATGCTGGCATTTATAGTGAGAGGATTCGAGTACAGGAGCAGGGAGGTACTACTGCAGTTGTACAAGGCCTTGGTGAGACCACATCTGGAGTATTGTGTGCAGTTTTGGTCCCCTAATCTGAGGAAAGACATCTTTGCCATAGAGGGAGTACAAAGAAGGTTCACCAGATTGATTCCTGGGATGGCAGGACTTTCATATAAAGAAAGACTGGATGAACTGGGCTAGTACTCGTTGGAATTTAGAAGATTGAGGGGGAATCTGATTGAAACGTATAAGATCCTAAAGGGATTGGACAGGCTAGATGCAGGAAGATTGTTCCCGATGTTGGGGAAGTCCAGAACGAGGGGTCACAGTTTGAGGATAGAGGGGAAGCCTTTTAGGACCGAGATTAGGAAAAACTTCTTCACACAGAGAGCGGTGAATCTGTGGAATTCTCTGCCACAGGAAACAGTTGAGGCCAGTTCATTGGCTATATTTAAGAGGGAGTTAGATATGGCCCTTGTGGCTACGGGGGTCAGGGGGTATGGAGGGAAGGCTGGGACGGGGTTCTGAGTTGGATGATCAGCCATGATCATAATAAATGGCGGTGCAGGCTCAAAGGGCTGAATGGCCTACTCCTGCACCTATTTTCTATGTTTCTATGTTTCTAAATATACAACCAAAACAGAAAATCCGCTCTAAATGGGTGGGAGGAGAGAGAGCAGCGCACTGCACGCGTGTGCAGTCCCTCCGGTGTAAAAATGATACCGTATCCGTTAAGTAGGGACCGTGGACAATTCTGATTTGATGGAGAATGGACGTGAAAGCACAGAGGAACATCTGGGGAGATTACTGAAACGCTCGTCCGCCGCTGTCGTTGCCGCGCGGCCTGGAACCTTCCAGAGGGTAGGCCTCAAAATCCCCGGCCTTGCCTGCTGTTGGTGACCGAGATTGAGGTCACGTCGTTCAGACAGAGATGGCGCTCGGTACTCGGTGTCGGAGGGCTGATCAGAGCTCGAAGTTTTCGGACGACTCGGAGTCGGGACTGTGGTCGGGCATGGCAGGGAGAGTTCTTCTTCCTTCTCCCGTCTGCGTGAGATGTGGGACGTTTGAGAGACTTTGAACTTTTTACTGTGCTCATGGACTTCTTCATCAAGTTATGGTATTGTTACACTGTTGTAACTATATGTTATAACTATGTGGTTTTGTCAGTTTTTTCAGTCTTGGTCTGTCCTGTGTTTTGTGATATCACACCGGAGGAAATATTGTATCATTTCTTAATGCACGCATTACTAAGTGACGATAAAAGAGGACTGCGTGTCTTCATAATCTAATTATTGCTGGACAGGAGGAACTATATCTGAGAGAAGTCACGAAACAAAAGCATTCATAGAAATAACCCGGAACGTTGACAAATTTCTGCTTATGGGAAGTTTTCAGAGTATTAATGCATAGTTTGAAGTCTGATGTAAAAAATATAAATGAAGGTTTCTTATTGCTATATTTGAATTTACGAAGATAAAATTTGCTGTAAATTAACAAAAGATTTACGATAAAGAAACGATCCCTGTGAGATTTGGTGTTATTAGTAAACCCAAACAAAACGTTTTCAAAACAGAAAGTAAAGTCCACGTTAATATATTGATCTATAAATTGACAAACATCGACCCAATAGGTTTTAACGTAATCACAATCCCAAAACAGATGAAATAAATCCTCTGGATATAAACCACAAAAAAAAAGTTAGTTTCAAAACAGAATTAAAGCTTGCCAAATAAACATTCCTTGGATAATATCTATATATAATTTTAAAAGAAGTTTCTTTAATTTTATTCCTCAATAAAAATGCATTAAATAAATAAATTAAATAAGCCTCAGATTCTCCAAGCGACTATTCCAGCCATAAGATTAGAAGTAATGTCTTTTTGAAACAAACTTCTGATACCTCTATTATTTTTTTTTAAAAGACAGAGGAAAAATGATCTTTCCTACTGTTGTTTGTCATATACATTAATGATCTGGTTGATGGGGTGGTAAATTGGATGAGTAAGTATGCAGATGATACTAAGATAGGTGGAGTTGTGGATAATGAAGTAGGTTTTCAAAGCTTGCAGAGAGATTTTTGGCCAGTTAGAAGAGTGGGCTGAAAGATGGCAGATGGAGTTTAATGCTGATAAATGTGAGGTGCTACATTTTGGTAGGACTAATCAAAATAGGACATACATGGTAAATGGTAGGGCATTGAAGAATGCAGTAGAACAGGGGGATCTAGGAATAATGGTGCATAGTTCCCTGAAGGTGGAATCTCATGTGGATAGGGTGGTGAAGAAAGCTTTTGGTATGCTGGCCTTTATAAATCAGAGCATTGAGTATAGGAGTTGGGATGTAATGTTGAAATTGTATAAGTCATTGGTAAGGCCAAATTTGGAGTATTGTGTACAGTTCTGGTCACCGAATTATAGGAAAGATGTCAATAAAATTGAGAGAGTACAGAGGAGATTTACTAAAATGTTGCCTGGGTTTCATCTCCTAAGTTACAGAGAAAGGTTGAACAAGTTGGGTCTTTAGTCTTTGGAGCGTAGAAGGTTGAAGGGGGGCCTTGATAGAGGTTTTTAAAATGATGAGGGGGATAGATAGAGTTGACGTGGATAGGCTCTTTCCATTGAGAGTGGGAGAGATTCAAAGAAGAGGACATGGGTTGAGAGTTAAAGGGCAAAAGTTTAGGGGTAACACGAGGGGGAACTTCTTTACTCAGAGAGCGGAGGCTGTGTGGGACGAGAAGTGGTTCAGTCAGGTTCGATGTTGTCGTTTAAAGTTAAATTGGACAGATATACGGACAGGAAAGGAATGGAGGGTTATGGGCTGAGTGCGGGTCGGTGGGACTGGGCGAGAGTAAGAGTTCGGCACGGACTAGAAGGGCCGAGATGGCCTGTTTCCGTGCTGTAATTGTTATATGGTTATAGCTGTACTGGATGGGTCCAAACTGGGTAATTCAACTACGGAATATGACGTATTTCTAAACAACATAATTACACGAGACGGAATTGCATCCACAACAACAGCAAATTCTTTTGGAGTCACAGGAAATTCAAAGGTGGATGGAAACTCAAGTACTGCTTGAATTAAATAACTGTTTAACTAACAGAATATTATCAGCAAACCAACCTTTATAAAGCAAATATTTATTCTTATAAGTTATGCTCTTGTTTTAAAATTAATTGGATTAAACAATTTTTACGTAATCCTATTTCTATATGGAATTGTATTTCTTCTTTTGTCTTTTCCCAGGTTGGTGGACTGAAATTTTTTTTAATGTAATGACAAATTAGATGAATTTCCTCTCCGTTTATCTCAGTTCCAGAAACAGATGCTTTTATCTTGTTTCTTTGATTTGCAAAGACAATTTTTCACTGCATGTCCCGGGCTAACCCCCCGCAAACTTCCCGCAACGCCGCTCCCCTGTCTCCGGCCAATCAGAGGTGGAGTGTAAGCGCCCCACCAATGGGCGGAGGGGGGTTGGGATCATTCGGCCAATGGGAGATGGGGGCGGGATTTCCGCGCGGCCAATAGAAGAGAAAATGTGGGGGGGGGAATGGCAGCGACAGGTGAGAACGTGACGATTGGCCAATGAGAGGGAGAGGAATGGAGTCCCGGCCAATGAGAGCGAGAGGGCTGGAGTCCCGGCCAATGAAAGAGAGAGGGATGGATACACGACCAATGAAAAGGAGAGGGCTGGTGTCCCGACCCATGAGCGGGAGAGTGATGTCTCTCCGGTCCAATCGGAGAGGTCCTGTTGGAGAAGGCGGGCCACGGGAGGCAGAGTGATAGGAACACTGGCGAATCGGAGGGTGAGCGCCGCCGGACCCGAGCGACGGAGGGAGCGTGCCCCAGCCAGTCAGAGAGGGGGGGGCGGGACGTATGCGCGGGCGCTTGCCCCTCTCCAAGATGGCGGAGGTACGCCGCAGTATTACGGAGAGGCGGGTTCCCCGAACAAAGGTGGCGCCGGGGCGGTGCACGTGACCCTGTTGCGTTTCCGCTTCCGGGCTGAGAGAGCGAGCGATCGAAGAGGTGAAGGTGAGTGAGAGGGGGGGGGAGGGAGAGGGAGTGAGGGAGAGGGAGTGAGGGAGAGGGGAGGGAGGGAGGGAGGGAGAGGGGGAGGGTGAGTGAGGGAGGGAGAGGGGGAGGGAGGGAGAGAGTGAGTGAGGGAGGGAGGGAGAGAGTGAGTGAGGGAGGGAGGGAGGGAGGGAGGGAGAGGGGGAGGGTGAGTGAGAGGGGGGGGGAGGGAGGGAGTGAGTGAGGGAGGGAGGGAGAGGGAGTGAGGGACAGTGAGTGAGAGGGAGGGAGGGAGGGAGGGAGGGAGAGGGGGAGGGAGTGGGGGAGGGTGAGTGAGAGGGGGGAGGGAGGGAGTGAGTGAGGGAGGGAGGGAGGGAGGGAGGGAGTGAGTGAGGGAGGGAGGGAGGGAGGGAGGGAGAGGGGGAGGGTGAGTGAGAGGGGGGGGAGGGAGGGAGTGAGTGAGGGAGGGAGGGAGAGGGAGTGAGGGACAGTGAGTGAGAGGGAGGGAGGGAGGGAGAGGGGGAGGGAGAGGGGGAGGGTGAGTGAGGGAGGGAGAGGGGGAGGGAGGGAGAGAGTGAGTGAGGGAGGGAGAGGGAGTGAGGGACAGTGAGTGAGACGGAGGGAGGGAGGGAGAGGGGGAGGGAGAGGGGGAGGGTGAGTGAGGGAGGGAGAGGGGGAGGGAGAGGGAGTGAGGGAGAGGGGAGGGAGGGAGGGAGGGAGAGGGGAGGGAGGGAGGGAGGGAGGGAGAGGGGAGGGAGGGAGGGAGGGAGGGAGGAGGGAGGGGGGAGGGAGGGAGGGAGGGGGGAGGGAGGGAGGGAGGGAGAGGGGAGGGAGGGAGGGAGGGAGAGGGGAGGGAGGGAGGGAGAGGGGAGGGAGGGAGGGAGGGAGAGGGGAGGGAGGGAGAGGGGAGGGAGGGAGGGAGAGGGGAGGGAGGGGGAGAGACTGAGGGAGGGAGAGGGACAGTGAGTGAGGGAGGGAGAGGGGAGGGAGGGAGGGAGGGAGAGGGGAGGGAGGGAGGGAGGGAGAGGGGAGGGAGGGAGGGAGGGAGGGAGAGGGGAGGGAGGGAGGGAGGGAGGGAGAGGGGAGGGAGGGAGGGAGGGAGAGGGGAGGGAGGGAGGGAGAGGGGAGGGAGAGGGAGGGAGGGAGGGAGAGAGTGAGTGAGGGAGAGGGAGAGAGGGACAGTGAGTGAGGGAGGGAGAGGGACAGTGAGTGAGGGAGAGGGAGGGAGGGAGAGGGGAGGGAGGGAGGGAGGGAGAGGGAGAGAGTGAGGGAGGGAGAGGGACAGTGAGTGAGGGAGGGAGAGGGAGGGAGGGAGGGAGAGAGTGAGTGAGGGAGGGAGAGGGAGAGAGGGACAGTGAGTGAGGGAGGGAGAGGGACAGTGAGTGAGGGAGAGGGAGGGAGGGAGAGGGGAGGGAGTGAGGGAGGGAGAGGCAGAGAGTGAGGGAGGGAGAGGGACAGTGAGTGAGGGAGAGGGAGGGAGGGAGGGAGAGAGTGAGTGAGGGAGGGAGAGGGAGAGAGTGAGGGAGGGAGAGGGACAGTGAGTGAGGGAGGGAGAGGGAGGGAGGGAGGGAGAGAGTGAGTGAGGGAGGGAGAGGGAGAGAGGGACAGTGAGTGAGGGAGGGAGAGGGAGAGAGTGAGTGAGGGAGGGAGAGGGAGAGAGTGAGTGAGGGAGGGAGAGGGAGAGAGTGAGGGAGGGAGAGGGAGAGAGTGAGGGAGGGAGAGGGAGAGAGGGACAGTGAGTGAGGGAGGGAGAGGGAGAGAGGGACAGTGAGTGAGGGAGGGAGAGGGAGAGAGTGAGGGAGGGAGAGGGACAGTGAGTGAGGGAGGGAGAGGGAGAGAGGGACAGTGAGTGAGGGAGGGAGAGGGAGAGAGTGAGGGAGGGAGAGGGACAGTGAGTGAGGGAGGGAGAGGGAGAGAGTGAGTGAGGGAGGGAGAGGGAGAGAGTGAGGGAGGGAGAGGGACAGTGAGTGAGGGAGGGAGAGGGAGAGAGTGAGTGAGGGAGGGAGAGGGAGAGAGTGAGGGAGGGAGAGGGAGAGAGGGACAGTGAGTGAGGGAGGGAGAGGGAGGGAGGGAGGGAGAGAGTGGGACAGTGAGTGAGGGAGGGAGAGGGAGAGAGGGACAGTGAGTGAGGGAGGGAGAGGGAGAGAGTGAGGGAGGGAGAGGGACAGTGAGTGAGGGAGGGAGAGGGAGAGAGTGAGTGAGGGAGAGGGACAGTGAGTGAGGGAGGGAGAGGGAGAGAGTGAGTGAGGGAGGGAGAGGGAGTGAGGGAGGGAGAGGGAGAGAGTGAGGGAGGGAGAGGGACAGTGAGTGAGGGAGGGAGAGGGAGAGAGTGAGTGAGGGAGGGAGAGGGAGAGAGTGAGGGAGGGAGAGAGTGAGGGAGGGAGAGGGACAGTGAGTGAGGGAGGGAGAGGGAGAGAGTGAGTGAGGGAGGGAGAGGGAGAGAGTGAGGGAGGGAGAGGGAGAGAGGGACAGTGAGTGAGGGAGGGAGAGGGAGGGAGGGAGGGAGAGAGTGAGTGAGGGAGGGAGAGGGAGGGAGGGACAGTGAGTGAGGGAGGGAGAGGGAGAGAGTGAGGGAGGGAGATGGAGGGAGAGGGAGAGAGTGAGGGAGGGAGAGGGACAGTGAGTGAGGGAGGGAGAGGGAGAGTGAGTGAGGGAGGGAGAGGGAGAGTGAGTGAGGGAGGGAGGGAGAGGGAGAGAGTGAGGGAGGGAGAGGGACAGTGAGTGAGGGAGAGGGAGAGAGGGAGGGAGAGGGAGTGAGGGAGAGGGAGAGAGTGAGTGAGGGAGAGGGAGTGAGGGGAGTGAGTGAGGGAGAGGGGAGGGAGTGAGGGAGGGAGAGGGAGAGAGTGAGTGAGGGAGAGGGAGTGAGGGAGGGAGAGGGGGAGGGAGTGAGGGAGGGAGAGGGAGAGAGTGAGTGAGGGAGGGAGAGGGGGAGGGAGAGGGAGAGAGTGAGTGAGGGAGGGAGAGGGGGAGGGAGAGGGAGTCAGGGAGAGGGGAGGGAGTGAGGGAGGGAGAGGGAGTGAGGGAGGGAGAGGGAGTGAGGGAGGGAGAGGGAGTGAGGGAGGGAGAGGGGGAGGGAGTGAGGGAGGGAGAGGGGGAGGGAGAGGGAGAGAGTGAGTGAGGGAGGGGGAGGGAGAGGGAGAGGGAGTCAGGGAGAGGGGAGGGAGTGAGGGAGGGAGAGGGAGTGAGGGAGGGAGAGGGGAGGGAGAGGGAGAGAGTGAGTGAGGGAGAGGGGAGGGAGTGAGGGAGGGAGAGGGGGAGGGAGAGGGAGAGAGTGAGTGAGGGAGGGAGAGGGGGAGGGAGAGGGAGTCAGGGAGAGGGGAGGGAGTGAGGGAGGGAGAGGGAGTGAGGGAGGGAGAGGGAGTGAGGGAGGGAGAGGGGAGGGAGAGGGAGAGAGTGAGTGAGGGAGAGGGGAGGGAGTGAGAGAGGGAGGGAGAGGGGGAGGGAGAGGGAGAGAGTGAGTGAGGGAGGGAGAGGGGGAGGGAGAGGGAGTCAGGGAGAGGGGAGGGAGTGAGGGAGGGAGAGGGAGTGAGGGAGGGAGAGGGGAGGGAGTGAGAGAGGGAGGGAGAGGGGGAGGGAGAGGGAGAGAGTGAGTGAGGGAGGGAGAGGGGGAGGGAGAGGGAGTCAGGGAGAGGGGAGGGAGTGAGGGAGGGAGAGGGAGTGAGGGAGGGAGAGGGAGTGAGGGAGGGAGAGGGAGTGAGGGAGGGAGAGGGGAGGGAGAGGGAGAGAGTGAGTGAGGGAGAGGGGAGGGAGTGAGGGAGGGAGAGGGAGTGAGGGAGGGAGAGGGAGTGAGGGAGGGAGAGGGGAGGGAGAGGGAGAGAGTGAGTGAGGGAGAGGGAGTGAGGGAGGGAGAGGGAGTGAGGGAGGGAGAGGGAGTGAGGGAGGGAGAGGGGAGGGAGAGGGAGAGAGTGAGTGAGGGAGAGGGGAGGGAGTGAGGGAGGGAGAGGGAGAGAGTGAGTGAGGGAGAGGGGAGGGAGTGAGAGAGGGAGAGGGAGTGAGGGAGGGGGAGGGAGAGGGAGTCAGGGAGAGGGGAGGGAGTGAGTGAGGGAGAGGGGAGGGAGTGAGGGAGGGAGAGGGAGAGGGAGTCAGGGAGAGGGGAGGGAGTGAGTGAGGGAGAGGGGAGGGAGTGAGGGAGGGAGAGGGAGAGGGAGTCAGGGAGAGGGGAGGGAGTGAGTGAGGGAGAGGGGAGGGAGTGAGTGAGGGAGAGGGAGTCAGGGAGAGGGAGAGAGTGAGTGAGGGAGGGAGAGGGGGAGGGAGAGTGAGTGAGGGAGAGGGAGTGAGGGAGGGAGAGGGAGTGAGGGAGGGAGAGTGAGTGAGGGAGGGAGAGGGGGAGGGAGAGTGAGTGAGGGAGAGGGAGTGAGTGAGGGAGAGGGAGTGAGGGAGGGAGAGGGAGTGAGGGAGAGGGAGTGAGGGAGGGAGAGGGAGTGAGGGAGGGAGAGGGAGAGAGTGAGTGAGGGAGGGAGAGGGAGAGAGTGAGTGAGGGAGGGAGAGGGGGAGGGAGAGGGAGTGAGGGAGAGGGAGTGAGGGAGGGTGAGGGAGGGAGAGGGAGAGAGTGAGTGAGGGAGGGAGAGGGAGAGAGTGAGTGAGGGAGGGAGAGGGGGAGGGAGAGGGAGTCAGGGAGAGGGGAGGGAGTGAGGGAGGGAGAGGGAGAGAGTGAGTGAGGGAGAGGGAGTGAGTGAGGGAGAGGGAGTGAGGGAGGGAGAGTGAGTCAGGGAGAGGGGAGGGAGTGAGGGAGGGAGAGGGAGAGAGTGAGTGAGGGAGAGGGAGTGAGTGAGGGAGAGGGAGTGAGGGAGGGAGAGGGAGAGAGTGAGTGAGGGAGAGGGAGTGAGGGAGGGAGAGGGAGAGAGTGAGTGAGGGAGAGGGAGTGAGTGAGGGAGAGGGAGTGAGGGAGGGAGAGGGAGAGAGTGAGTGAGGGAGAGGGAGTGAGGGAGGGAGAGGGGGAGGGTGAGTGAGGGAGAGGGAGTGAGGGAGGGAGAGGGAGAGAGTGAGTGAGGGAGAGGGAGTGAGGGAGGGAGAGGGAGAGAGTGAGTGAGGGAGAGGGAGTGAGTGAGGGAGAGGGAGTGAGGGAGGGAGAGAGTGAGTGAGGGAGAGGGAGTGAGTGAGGGAGAGGGAGTGAGGGAGGGAGAGGGAGAGTGAGTGAGGGAGAGGGAGTGAGGGAGGGAGAGGGGGAGGGTGAGTGAGGGAGAGGGAGTGAGGGAGGGAGAGGGAGAGAGTGAGTGAGGGAGAGGGAGTGAGGGAGGGAGAGGGAGAGAGTGAGTGAGGGAGAGGGAGTGAGTGAGGGAGAGGGAGTGAGGGAGGGAGAGGGAGAGAGTGAGTGAGGGAGAGGGAGTGAGGGAGGGAGAGGGGGAGGGAGAGGGAGAGAGTGAGTGAGGGAGGGAGAGGGGGAGGGAGAGGGAGTCAGGGAGAGGGGAGGGAGAGGGAGTGAGGGAGGGAGAGGGAGTGAGGGAGGGAGAGGGGAGGGAGAGGGAGAGAGTGAGGGAGAGGGGAGGGAGTGAGGGAGGGAGAGGGAGTGAGGGAGGGAGAGGGGGAGGGAGAGGGAGAGAGTGAGTGAGGGAGGGAGAGGGGGAGGGAGAGGGAGTCAGGGAGAGGGGAGGGAGAGGGAGTGAGGGAGGGAGAGGGAGTGAGGGAGGGAGAGGGGAGGGAGAGGGAGAGAGTGAGGGAGAGGGGAGGGAGTGAGGGAGGGAGAGGGAGAGAGTGAGTGAGGGAGAGGGAGTGAGGGAGGGAGAGGGGGAGGGAGAGGGAGTGAGGGAGAGGGAGTGAGTGAGGGAGGGAGAGGGGGAGGGAGAGGGAGTGAGGGAGAGGGAGGGAGTGAGGGAGGGGGAGGGAGAGGGAGTGAGGGAGGGAGAGGGAGTCAGGGAGAGGGGAGGGAGTGAGGGAGGGAGAGGGGGAGGGAGTGAGGGAGGGAGAGGGAGTCAGGGAGAGGGGAGGGAGAGAGTGAGTGAGGGAGGGAGAGGGAGAGAGTGAGTGAGGGAGAGGGAGTGAGGGAGGGAGAGGGAGAGAGTGAGTGAGGGAGAGGGAGTGAGGGAGGGAGAGGGGGAGGGAGAGGGAGTGAGGGAGAGGGAGGGAGTGAGGGAGAGGGAGAGAGGGAGGGAGTGAGGGAGGGAGAGGGAGTGAGGGAGGGAGAGGGGGAGGGAGAGGGAGAGAGTGAGGGAGGGAGAGGGGGAGGGAGAGGGGAGGGAGAGGGAGGGAGTGAGTGAGGGAGAGGGAGGGAGTGAGGGAGAGGGAGAGAGTGAGTGAGGGAGAGGGAGTCAGGGAGAGGGGAGGGAGAGAGTGAGTGAGGGAGAGGGAGTGAGGGAGGGAGAGGGAGAGAGTGAGTGAGGGAGAGGGAGTGAGGGAGGGAGAGGGAGAGAGTGAGTGAGGGAGAGGGAGTGAGGGAGGGAGAGGGAGAGGGAGTGAGGGAGAGGGAGGGAGTGAGGGAGAGGGAGAGAGGGAGGGAGTGAGGGAGGGAGAGGGAGTGAGGGAGGGAGAGGGGGAGGGAGAGGGAGAGAGTGAGGGAGGGAGAGGGGGAGGGAGAGGGGAGGGAGAGGGAGGGAGTGAGTGAGGGAGAGGGAGGGAGTGAGGGAGAGGGAGAGAGTGAGGGAGGGAGAGGGGAGGGAGTGAGGGAGGGAGAGGGAGAGAGTGAGTGAGGGAGAGGGAGGGAGTGAGGGAGAGGGAGAGAGTGAGTGAGGGGGAGGGAGAGAGTGAGTGAGGGAGAGGGAGTCAGGGAGGGAGAGGGGGAGGGAGAGGGAGTCAGGGAGGGGGAGTGAGGGAGAGAGGGAGGGAGTGAGGGAGAGGGAGAGAGTGAGTGAGGGGGAGGGAGAGAGTGAGGGAGGGAGAGAGAGTGAGTGAGGGGGAGGGAGAGAGTGAGGGAGAGGGGAGGGAGTGAGAGAGGGAGAGGGAGTCAGGGAGGGAGAGGGGGAGGGAGAGGGAGTCAGGGAGGGGGAGTGAGGGAGAGAGAGGGAGGGAGTGAGGGAGAGGGAGAGAGTGAGTGAGGGGGAGGGAGAGAGTGAGGGAGAGAGAGAGAGTGAGAGAGGGAGAGGGAGTCAGGGAGGGAGAGGGAGTCAGGGAGGGAGAGGGGGAGGGAGAGGGAGTCAGGGAGGGGGAGTGAGGGAGGGAGAGGGGGAGGGAGGGAGAGGGGGAGGGAGGGAGAGGGGGAGGGAGAGGGAGAGGAGGGAATGTGAGGGAGGGAGGGGGAGTGAGTGAGGGAGAGGGGGAAGGAGTGAGGGTGTGGATTATGATCAGAGATTAAGGGAGCTAGGGCTTTACTCTTTGGAGAGAAGGAGGATGAGAGGAGACATGATAGAGGTGTACAAGATAATAAGAGGAATAGATAGAGTGGACAGCCAGCGCTTCTTCCCCAGGGCACCACTGCTCAATACAAGAGGACATGGCTTTAAGGTAAGGGGTGGGATGTTCAAGGGGGATATTAGAGGAAGGTTTTTTACTCAGAGAGTGGTTGGTGCGTGGAAGGCACTGCCTGAGTCAGTGGTGGAGGCAGATACACTAGTGAAGTTTAAGAGACTACTAGACAGGTATATGGAGGAATCTAAGGTGGGGGGGTTATATGGGAGGCAGGGTTTGAGGGTCAGCGCAACGTTGTGGGCCGAAGGGCCTGTACTGTGCTGTACTTTTCTATGTTCTAAGCACAGGGGGAGGGTTTCCCTAGGACACTGGGGGGGTTATGGAAGCACAAGGGGCTCGAATCACGTCAAGGGCTCGATACGGGTGGAGGGGCTGGGTTGTTTCCATTTTCGACTTAAGAGGCAAATGGCCTCCTCTCCCTCTCTCTCTCTCCCCCCTCCAGATGCTGTCGGTGACTCGGCTGTGGGGCTGTTTCCGCCCTCCCCTCGTCTCCCCGTCGCCCGCCTCCCGCGCGGTGCGCCACCTCACCTCGGCCCCCCAGCAGGTCAGTCTTCGGCCCCCCCCCTGTCCCTTTCCAACCCCGAGCGCCCCCCTCCCCCCCCCACCACTCTTCTCAGAGTTCGGGAGTGTCCGGCCTCAGCTTTATCAAACTCCGGTCGGGCCCCGTACCAGGGGTACTGCGTCCAGTTCCGGTGGCCCCCGCTACAGGAAGGACGTCGAGGCTTCGGAGAGGGGGCAGAAGAGGTTCGCCGGGGGGGGGCGCCCGGTCCGGAGGGCGCGCGCGCTCTCGCCAGAGGCTGGACAAGCCCGGGTTGCTACCTCCGGAGCGAGGGGAGATCCGAGAGAGGTTTACAGGATTGCGAGAGGCGTGTCCCGTTCGAAACGTCTCGTCCCAGGGAGGCCGGAGATCGAAAGCTGATGTTGTGCATCAGCAGGGTCAGAGTAAGCGTTCGGACGGCCTGCTCTGAGCAGATTTACAGCTGTGCCTTAGTCTTCCCATTTCCTGATGGTTGACTTCACTGTATGCCAAGGGACGCTCAGAGACTTGGAAATGTTCTTTTGTCCATCTCCTGACTTGCGCCTTTCAATAACCTTCTCGCGGAGTTGCTTGGAGCGCTCGTTTGCCTTCACGGCGTAGTTTTCGCCGGGGTACTGACTCAACCAGCAGTTGGACCTTCCCGATACAGGTCTATTTTGCACTCCAGATCAATTGAGATACCTTGACTGCACCCGGCCATCTCCGTTTCACTAATTATCTGACTTCTAAAACCAATTGGCTGCAACAGTGCTGATTTGGTGTGTCGTGTTATGGTGGGGGGGGGGGGCGGTGGTGAATACTTCTATCAATTATTTTGTGCTTTATATTTGTTATTAATTCATAGAAACTACAGCACAGAAACAAGCTTTTTGGCCCTTCTTGGCTGTGCCGAACCATTGTCTGCCTAGTCCCACTGACCTGCACACGGACCATATCACTCCATAAACATCCCATCCATGTGTTTGTCCAATATATTCTTAAATGTTAAAAAAGAACCCGCAGTTACCACCTCGTCTGGCAGCTCATTCCATACTCCCACCACTCTCTGTGTGAAGAAGCCCCACTAATGTTCCCTTTAAACTTTTCCCCCCTCACCCTTAACCCATGTCCTCTGGTTTTTTTCTCCCCTTGCCTCAGTGGAAAAAGCCTGCTTGCATTCCCTCTATCTATACCCATCATAATTTCATATACCTCTATCAAATCTCCCCTCATTCTTCTACGCTCCAGGGAATAAAGTCCTAACCTATTCAACCTTTCTCTGTAACTGAGTTTCTCAAGTCCCGGCAACATTCTTGTAAACCTTCTCTGCACTCTTTCAACCTTATTTATATCCTTCCTGTAATTTGGTGACCAAAACTGAACACAAAACTCCAGATTCGGCCTCACCAACGCCTTATACAACCTCATCATAACAATCCAGCTCTTATACTCAATACTTTGATTAATAAAGGACCATGTACCGAAAGCTCTCTTTACGACCCTATCTACCTGTGACGCCACTTTTAGGGAATTGTGTATCTGTATTCCCAGATCCCTCTGTTCCAATGCACTCCTCAGTGCCTTACCATTAACCCTGTATGTTCTACCTTGGTTCGTCCTTCCAACATGCAATACCTCACACTTGTCTGTATTAAACTCCATCTGCCATTTTTCAGCCCATTTTTCCAGCTGGTCCAAGTCCCGCTGCAGGCTCTGAAAACCTTCCTCACTGTCCACTACACCTCCAATCTTTGTATCATCAGCAAACCTGCTGACCCAATTTACCACATTATCATCCAGATCATTGATATAGACGACAAATCACCTCGCGGAGATCTGCTTTTTCACCTTGACGTCTTTTTCCGTTGATCGGTGTCGAAGCAGCCAAATTAAATCCGCGGTGATTCAGTGTTGTTAAACAACAAGACGTGGCAACTTCCGAAGGGGTGGGGTGAATACTTTGTGTGTCTGTTAAGTAAGTATTGCAAAAGCAAGAAATGAAAGAGTGGTGGGGGAGTGTTCACGTGTGCAGTGATCGGACGGCGGAGGGGAGGAAGCTGTCCCTGAACCGTGGAGTGTGTGCCTCCAGGCTCCTGTCCCTCCTCCCTGACGGTGGTGTTACGTAACCGGCCGCAATCAAGTCAGGTTATGTAAAAAACAACCAAACCTTTATTGAACACGGATGTTGCCGTTGTTTGTCCTTCGTAGTCGAAGGTGACCGCGGCTTCAAAGGCGAACGGGAGACTGGTGGCCGTGGGTCCGGAGGTCTCCTGGCCCTGACGTGTGGGACACAAGTGGGTGGGCGCTGCTCGGGCCTTGCGCGCAGCACGCTTTCGTTGCGCCTGACCTCAGCTGCACGGGCTCCTGTGGTGATCTTGCCCCGCCAAGCTGGACGGTCGAGGGCAAGCGTCTCCCACGTGTTGGTGTCGACACCCAGGCCTTTGAGGGACGCTTTGAGGCAGTCTTTGTAACGTTTCTTCTGCCACCCCGTCTGAGCGCTTGCCCTGACGCAGTTCTCCGTACAGCAGCTGCTCAGGCAATCGGCTGTCTGCAATTCTGACCACACGTCCAGCCCGCCTGGCTGGGGCTTTCAGCAGGAGGGTGTAGACGCTGCAGAGCCCGGCTCGTTCCAGGATTTCCGTGTCGGGGACTTTGTCCTGCCACCTGATGTGGAGGAGTCTGCGGAGACAGCTCAGGTGAAAGTGGTTGAGCTGTTTGGCGTGTCCGCTGTAGACAGTCCAGGTCTGGCTGGCGTAACGGAGGGTGGTACGGACCACTGCACAGCAGACCTTCAGCTTGGCGGTAAGGCTGAGCCCTCTCCGCTCCCAGGCGTTCTCCCGGACTCTCCCAAAGGCTGGCTTTGGCAATCCTGCTGCTGACCTCAGCGTCCATGTTCACTGCGCGAGAGAGTACGCTGCCCAGGTGGGTGAAGTTGCCGACTGCCTGGAGGTCCTGGCCCCTTCAGCGTGATGCGCGGATCCTGGAGAACCGCCTTCTCCAACACCTCCGACAAAACACAAACGGAGACCTTAACCGGAAGTTAAGCGACGCGGACGAACGTTCTAGCTGTGGGTGGGGGGTGGGGGGGGGAAAGAACTGCGTCACCGGGGGTCTTCCCTTTTATACCCGTGGGGAGCGTGTCATCACGTGACCTCACATGGGCGGGGAAGTCACATCAGGTGACCTCCAAAAGACCGTTACATCATTCTCACAAGAAAGACACAAGACCACCTTGAGGTGGGTAACAGTAGCACTGAGAAGCGGGACTGTGCTGGGCGAGGCTGCTGCCCATGGCAGAGTTAACTAAGTTCACAACTTTTCTGCAGTATCTTTCGGTCCTGTGCAGTAGCCACCCACCCTATAGCAGACAGTAATGCAGCCTGTCAGAATGCTCTTCTCAGACATCTGGAGAGGTTTCCAAGTGCTTTGGCTGACAAGGCGAATCTCCTCGAGCTCCTAATGAGATACAACCTCCTTTGAAACCACATCGACATGTCGGGCCCAGGTTAGGTCCTCGGAGATGTTGACACCCAGGCGCTTGCGATTGCTCGCTCCCTCCACTTCTGATCCCCCGGTGAGGATTGGTGAGTGTTCCCTCGTCTTAGCCCCTTCTGGAGGGTGTATTCTGAGGCTGTGTCCTCTGGTCCTAGACTCCCCCCACTACAGGAAACATCCTCTCCACATCCACTCTATCTGTGTCCTCTGGTCCTAGACTCCCCCCACTATAGGAAACATCCTCTCCACATCCACTCTATCTGTGTCCTCTGGTCCTAGACTCCCCCACTACAGGAAACATCCTCTCCACATCCACTCTATCTGTGTCCTCTGGTCCTAGACTCCCCCACTACAGGAAACATCCTCTCCACATCCACTCTATCTGTGTCCTCTGGTCCGAGACTCCCCCACTACAGGAAACATCTCTCCACATCCACTCTTATCTGTGTCCTCTGGTCCTAGACTCCCCCACTACAGGAAACATCCTCTCCACATCCACTCTATCTGTGTCCTCTGGTCCTAGACTCCCCCACTACAGGAAACATCCTCTCCACATCCACTCTATCTGTGTCCTCTGGTCCTAGACTCCCCCACTACAGGAAACATCTCTCCACATCCACTCTATCTGTGTCCTCTGGTCCTAGACTCCCCCACTACAGGAAACATCCTCTCCACATCCACTCTATCTGTGTCCCCTGGTCCTAGACTCCCCCACTACAGGAAACATCCTCTCCACGTCCACTCTATCTGTGTCCTCTGGTCACAGACTCCCCCACTATAGGAAACATCCTCTCCACATCCACTCTATCTGTGTCCTCTGGTCACAGACTCCCCCACTATAGGAAACATCCTCTCCACATCCACTCTATCTGTGTCCTCTGGTCCTAGACTCCCCCCGCTACAGGAAACATCCTCTCCACATCCACTCTATCTGTGTCCTCTGGTCCTAGACTCCCCCCACTACAGGAAACATCCTCTCCACATCCACTCTATCTGTGTCCTGTGGTCCCAGACTCCCCCACTATAGGAAACATCCTCTCCACATCCACTCTATCTGTGTCCTCTGGTCACAGACTCCCCCACTATAGGAAACATCCTCTCCACATCCACTCTATCTGTGTCCTCTGGTCCTAGACTCCCCCCGCTACAGGAAACATCCTCTCCACATCCACTCTATCTGTGTCCTGTGGTCCCAGACTCCCCCACTATAGGAAACATCCTCTCCACATCCACTCTATCTGTGTCCTCTGGTCCGAGACTTCCCCACTATAGGAAACATCCTCTCCACATCCACTCTATCTGTGTCCTCTGGTCCTAGACTCCCCCACTACAGGAAACATCCTCTCCACATCCACTCTATCTGTGTCCTCTGGTCCGAGACTTCCCCACTATAGGAAACATCCTCTCCACATCCACTCTATCTGTGTCCTCTGGTCCTAGACTCCCCCACTACAGGAAACATCCTCTCCACATCCACTCTATCTGTGTCCTCTGGTCCGAGACTTCCCCACTATAGGAAACATCCTCTCCACATCCACTCTATCTGTGTCCTCTGGTCCTAGACTCCCCCACTACAGGAAACATCCTCTCCACATCCACTCTATCTGTGTCCTCTGGTCCTAGACTCCCCCACTACAGGAAACATCCTCTCCACATCCACTCTATCTGTGTCCTCTGGTCCGAGACTCCCCCACTACAGGAAACATCTCTCCACATCCACTCTTATCTGTGTCCTCTGGTCCTAGACTCCCCCACTACAGGAAACATCCTCTCCACATCCACTCTATCTGTGTCCCCTGGTCCTAGACTCCCCCACTACAGGAAACATCCTCTCCACGTCCACTCTATCTGTGTCCTCTGGTCACAGACTCCCCCACTATAGGAAACATCCTCTCCACATCCACTCTATCTGTGTCCTCTGGTCCTAGACTCCCCCCGCTACAGGAAACATCCTCTCCACATCCACTCTATCTGTGTCCTCTGGTCCTAGACTCCCCCCACTACAGGAAACATCCTCTCCACATCCACTCTATCTGTGTCCTGTGGTCCCAGACTCCCCCACTATAGGAAACATCCTCTCCACATCCACTCTATCTGTGTCCTCTGGTCCTAGACTCCCCCACTACAGGAAACATCCTCTCCACATCCACTCTATCTGTGTCCTCTGGTCCGAGACTCCCCCACCACAGGAAACATCCTCTCCACATCCACTCTATCTGTGTCCTCTGGTCCGAGACTCCCCCACTACAGGAAACATCCTCTCCACATCCACTCTCTCTGTGTCCCCTGGTCCTAGACTCCCCCACTACAGGAAACATCTCTCCACATCCACTCTATCTGTGTCCTCTGGTCCGAGACTCCCCCACTACAGGAAACATCCTCTCCACATCCACTCTCTCTGTGTCCCCTGGTCCTAGACTCCCCCACTACAGGAAACATCTCTCCACATCCACTCTATCTGTGTCCTCTGGTCCTAGACTCCCCCACTATAGGAAACATCCTCTCCACATCCACTCTATCTGTGTCCTCTGGTCACAGACTCCCCCACTATAGGAAACATCCTCTCCACATCCACTCTATCTGTGTCCTCTGGTCCTAGACTCCCCCCGCTACAGGAAACATCCTCTCCACATCCACTCTATCTGTGTCCTGTGGTCCCAGACTCCCCCACTATAGGAAACATCCTCTCCACATCCACTCTATCTGTGTCCTCTGGTCCGAGACTTCCCCACTATAGGAAACATCCTCTCCACATCCACTCTATCTGTGTCCTCTGGTCCTAGACTCCCCCACTACAGGAAACATCCTCTCCACATCCACTCTATCTGTGTCCTCTGGTCCGAGACTTCCCCACTATAGGAAACATCCTCTCCACATCCACTCTATCTGTGTCCTCTGGTCCTAGACTCCCCCACTACAGGAAACATCCTCTCCACATCCACTCTATCTGTGTCCTCTGGTCCGAGACTTCCCCACTATAGGAAACATCCTCTCCACATCCACTCTATCTGTGTCCTCTGGTCCTAGACTCCCCCACTACAGGAAACATCCTCTCCACATCCACTCTATCTGTGTCCTCTGGTCCTAGACTCCCCCACTACAGGAAACATCCTCTCCACATCCACTCTATCTGTGTCCTCTGGTCCGAGACTCCCCCACTACAGGAAACATCTCTCCACATCCACTCTTATCTGTGTCCTCTGGTCCTAGACTCCCCCACTACAGGAAACATCCTCTCCACATCCACTCTATCTGTGTCCCCTGGTCCTAGACTCCCCCACTACAGGAAACATCCTCTCCACGTCCACTCTATCTGTGTCCTCTGGTCACAGACTCCCCCACTATAGGAAACATCCTCTCCACATCCACTCTATCTGTGTCCTCTGGTCCTAGACTCCCCCCACTACAGGAAACATCCTCTCCACATCCACTCTATCTGTGTCCTGTGGTCCCAGACTCCCCCACTATAGGAAACATCCTCTCCACATCCACTCTATCTGTGTCCTCTGGTCCTAGACTCCCCCACTACAGGAAACATCCTCTCCACATCCACTCTATCTGTGTCCTCTGGTCCGAGACTCCCCCACCACAGGAAACATCCTCTCCACATCCACTCTATCTGTGTCCTCTGGTCCGAGACTCCCCCACTACAGGAAACATCCTCTCCACATCCACTCTATCTGTGTCCTCTGGTCCTAGACTCCCCCACTACAGGAAACATCTCTCCACATCCACTCTATCTGTGTCCTCTGGTCCTAGACTCCCCCACTATAGGAAACATCCTCTCCACATCCACTCTATCTGTGTCCTCTGGTCACAGACTCCCCCACTATAGGAAACATCCTCTCCACATCCACTCTATCTGTGTCCTCTGGTCCTAGACTCCCCCCGCTACAGGAAACATCCTCTCCACATCCACTCTATCTGTGTCCTGTGGTCCCAGACTCCCCCACTATAGGAAACATCCTCTCCACATCCACTCTATCTGTGTCCTCTGGTCCTAGACTCCCCCACTACAGGAAACATCCTCTCCACATCCACTCTATCTGTGTCCTCTGGTCCGAGACTTCCCCACTATAGGAAACATCCTCTCCACATCCACTCTATCTGTGTCCTCTGGTCCTAGACTCCCCCACTACAGGAAACATCCTCTCCACATCCACTCTATCTGTGTCCTCTGGTCCCAGATTCCCCCACTAGAGGAAACATCCTCTCCACATCCACTCTATCTGTGTCCTCTGGTCCTAGACTCCCCCACTACAGGAAACATCCTCTCCACATCCACTCTATCTGTGTCCTCTGGTCGGAGACACCCCACCACAGGAAACATCCTCTCCACATCCACTCTATCTGTGTCCTCTGGTCCGAGACTCCCCCACTACAGGAAACATCCTCTCCACATCCACTCTATCTGTGTCCTCTGGTCCTAGACTCCCCCACTATAGGAAACATCCTCTCCACATCCACTCTATCTGTGTCCTCTGGTCACAGACTCCCCCACTATAGGAAACATCCTCTCCACATCCACTCTATCTGTGTCCTCTGGTCCTAGACTCCCCCACTACAGGAAACATCCTCTCCACATCCACTCTATCTGTGTCCTCTGGTCCGAGACTTCCCCACTATAGGAAACATCCTCTCCACATCCACTCTATCTGTGTCCTCTGGTCCTAGACTCCCCCACTACAGGAAACATCCTCTCCACATCCACTCTATCTGTGTCCTCTGGTCCGAGACTTCCCCACTATAGGAAACATCCTCTCCACATCCACTCTTATCTGTGTCCTCTGGTCCTAGACTCCCCCACTACAGGAAACATCCTCTCCACATCCACTCTATCTGTGTCCTCTGGTCCTAGACTCCCCCACTACAGGAAACATCCTCTCCACATCCACTCTATCTGTGTCCTCTGGTCCTAGACTCCCCCACTACAGGAAACATCTCTCCACATCCACTCTATCTGTGTCCTCTGGTCCTAGACTCCCCCACTACAGGAAACATCCTCTCCACATCTACTCTATCTGTGTCCCCTGGTCCTAGACTCCCCCACTACAGGAAACATCCTCGCCACGTCCACTCTATCTGTGTCCTCTGGTCACAGACAACCCCACTATAGGAAACATTCTCTCCACATCCACTCTATCTGTGTCCTGTGGTCCCAGACTCCCCCACTATAGGAAACATCCTCTCCACATCCACTCTATCTGTGTCCTCTGGTCCTAGACTCCCCCACTACAGGAAACATCCTCTCCACATCCACTCTATCTGTGTCCTCTGGTCCCAGACTCCCCCACTACAGGAAACATCCTCTCCACATCCACTCTATCTGTGTCCTCTGGTCACAGACAACCCCACTATAGGAAACATTCTCTCCACATCCACTCTATCTGTGTCCTCTGGTCCTAGACTCCCCCCACTACAGGAAACATCCTCTCCACATCCACTCTATCTGTGTCCTGTGGTCCCAGACTCCCCCACTATAGGAAACATCCTCTCCACATCCACTCTATCTGTGTCCTCTGGTCCTAGACTCCCCCACCACAGGAAACATCCTCTCCACATCCACTCTATATGTGTCCTCTGGTCCGAGACTCCCCCACTACAGGAAACATCCTCTCCACATCCACTCTATCTGTGTCCCCTGGTCCTAGACTCCCCCACTACAGGAAACATCTCTCCACATCCACTCTATCTGTGTCCTCTGGTCCTAGACTCCCCCACTATAGGAAACATCCTCTCCACATCCACTCTATCTGTGTCCTCTGGTCACAGACTCCCCCACTATAGGAAACATCCTCTCCACATCCACTCTTTTTGTGTCCTCTGGTCCTAGACTCCCCCCGCTACAGGAAACATCCTCTCCACATCCACTCTATCTGTGTCCTGTGGTCCCAGACTCCCCCACTATAGGAAACATCCTCTCCACATCCACTCTATCTGTGTCCTCTGGTCCTAGACTCCCCCACTACAGGAAACATCCTCTCCACATCCACTCTATCTGTGTCCTCTGGTCCGAGACTTCCCCACTATAGGAAACATCCTCTCCACATCCACTCTATCTGTGTCCTCTGGTCCTAGACTCCCCCACTACAGGAAACATCCTCTCCACATCCACTCTATCTGTGTCCTCTGGTCCGAGACTTCCCCACTATAGGAAACATCCTCTCCACATCCACTCTATCTGTGTCCTCTGGTCCTAGACTCCCCCACTACAGGAAACATCCTCTCCACATCCACTCTATCTGTGTCCTCTGGTCCGAGACTTCCCCACTATAGGAAACATCCTCTCCACATCCACTCTATCTGTGTCCTCTGGTCCTAGACTCCCCCACTACAGGAAACATCCTCTCCACATCCACTCTATCTGTGTCCTCTGGTCCGAGACTTCCCCACTATAGGAAACATCCTCTCCACATCCACTCTTATCTGTGTCCTCTGGTCCTAGACTCCCCCACTACAGGAAACATCCTCTCCACATCCACTCTTATCTGTGTCCTCTGGTCCTAGACTCCCCCACTACAGGAAACATCCTCTCCACATCCACTCTATCTGTGTCCCCTGGTCCTAGACTCCCCCACTACAGGAAACATCTCTCCACATCCACTCTATCTGTGTCCTCTGGTCCTAGACTCCCCCACTACAGGAAACATCCTCTCCACATCTACTCTATCTGTGTCCCCTGGTCCTAGACTCCCCCACTACAGGAAACATCCTCGCCACGTCCACTCTATCTGTGTCCTCTGGTCACAGACAACCCCACTATAGGAAACATTCTCTCCACATCCACTCTATCTGTGTCCTCTGGTCCTAGACTCCCCCCACTACAGGAAACATCCTCTCCACATCCACTCTATCTGTGTCCTGTGGTCCCAGACTCCCCCACTATAGGAAACATCCTCTCCACATCCACTCTATCTGTGTCCTCTGGTCCTAGACTCCCCCACTACAGGAAACATCCTCTCCACATCCACTCTATCTGTGTCCTCTGGTCCGAGACTCCCCCACCACAGGAAACATCCTCTCCACATCCACTCTATATGTGTCCTCTGGTCCGAGACTCCCCCACTACAGGAAACATCCTCTCCACATCCACTCTATCTGTGTCCCCTGGTCCTAGACTCCCCCACTACAGGAAACATCTCTCCACATCCACTCTATCTGTGTCCTCTGGTCCTAGACTCCCCCACTATAGGAAACATCCTCTCCACATCCACTCTATCTGTGTCCTCTGGTCACAGACTCCCCCACTATAGGAAACATCCTCTCCACATCCACTCTATCTGTGTCCTCTGGTCCTAGACTCCCCCACTACAGGAAACATCCTCTCCACATCCACTCTATCTGTGTCCTCTGGTCCGAGACTTCCCCACTATAGGAAACATCCTCTCCACATCCACTCTATCTGTGTCCTCTGGTCCTAGACTCCCCCACTACAGGAAACATCCTCTCCACATCCACTCTATCTGTGTCCTCTGGTCCGAGACTTCCCCACTATAGGAAACATCCTCTCCACATCCACTCTATCTGTGTCCTCTGGTCCTAGACTCCCCCACTACAGGAAACATCCTCTCCACATCCACTCTATCTGTGTCCTCTGGTCCGAGACTTCCCCACTATAGGAAACATCCTCTCCACATCCACTCTATCTGTGTCCTCTGGTCCTAGACTCCCCCACTACAGGAAACATCCTCTCCACATCCACTCTATCTGTGTCCTCTGGTCCGAGACTTCCCCACTATAGGAAACATCCTCTCCACATCCACTCTATCTGTGTCCTCTGGTCCTAGATTCCCCCACTATAGGAAACATCCTCTCCACATCCACTCTATCTGTGTCCTCTGGTCCGAGACTTCCCCACTATAGGAAACATCCTCTCCACATCCACTCTATCTGTGTCCTCTGGTCCTAGACTCCCCCACTACAGGAAACATCCTCTCCACATCCACTCTATCTGTGTCCTCTGGTCCTAGACTCCCCCACTACAGGAAACATCCTCTCCACATCCACTCTATCTGTGTCCTCTGGTCGGAGACTTCCCCACTATAGGAAACATCCTCTCCACATCCACTCTATCTGTGTCCTCTGGTCCTAGACTCCCCCACTACAGGAAACATCCTCTCCACATCCACTCTATCTGTGTCCTCTGGTCCGAGACTTCCCCACTATAGGAAACATCCTCTCCACATCCACTCTTATCTGTGTCCTCTGGTCCTAGACTCCCCCACTACAGGAAACATCCTCTCCACATCCACTCTATCTGTGTCCTCTGGTCCTAGACTCCCCCACTACAGGAAACATCCTCTCCACATCCACTCTATCTGTGTCCCCTGGTCCTAGACTCCCCCACTACAGGAAACATCTCTCCACATCCACTCTATCTGTGTCCTCTGGTCCTAGACTCCCCCACTACAGGAAACATCCTCTCCACATCTACTCTATCTGTGTCCCCTGGTCCTAGACTCCCCCACTACAGGAAACATCCTCGCCACGTCCACTCTATCTGTGTCCTCTGGTCACAGACAACCCCACTATAGGAAACATTCTCTCCACATCCACTCTATCTGTGTCCTCTGGTCCTAGACTCCCCCCACTACAGGAAACATCCTCTCCACATCCACTCTATCTGTGTCCTGTGGTCCCAGACTCCCCCACTATAGGAAACATCCTCTCCACATCCACTCTATCTGTGTCCTCTGGTCCTAGACTCCCCCACTACAGGAAACATCCTCTCCACATCCACTCTATCTGTGTCCTCTGGTCCGAGACTCCCCCACCACAGGAAACATCCTCTCCACATCCACTCTATATGTGTCCTCTGGTCCGAGACTCCCCCACTACAGGAAACATCCTCTCCACATCCACTCTATCTGTGTCCCCTGGTCCTAGACTCCCCCACTACAGGAAACATCTCTCCACATCCACTCTATCTGTGTCCTCTGGTCCTAGACTCCCCCACTATAGGAAACATCCTCTCCACATCCACTCTATCTGTGTCCTCTGGTCACAGACTCCCCCACTATAGGAAACATCCTCTCCACATCCACTCTTTTTGTGTCCTCTGGTCCTAGACTCCCCCCGCTACAGGAAACATCCTCTCCACATCCACTCTATCTGTGTCCTGTGGTCCCAGACTCCCCCACTATAGGAAACATCCTCTCCACATCCACTCTATCTGTGTCCTCTGGTCCTAGACTCCCCCACTACAGGAAACATCCTCTCCACATCCACTCTATCTGTGTCCTCTGGTCCGAGACTTCCCCACTATAGGAAACATCCTCTCCACATCCACTCTATCTGTGTCCTCTGGTCCTAGACTCCCCCACTACAGGAAACATCCTCTCCACATCCACTCTATCTGTGTCCTCTGGTCCGAGACTTCCCCACTATAGGAAACATCCTCTCCACATCCACTCTATCTGTGTCCTCTGGTCCTAGACTCCCCCACTACAGGAAACATCCTCTCCACATCCACTCTATCTGTGTCCTCTGGTCCGAGACTTCCCCACTATAGGAAACATCCTCTCCACATCCACTCTATCTGTGTCCTCTGGTCCTAGACTCCCCCACTACAGGAAACATCCTCTCCACATCCACTCTATCTGTGTCCTCTGGTCCGAGACTTCCCCACTATAGGAAACATCCTCTCCACATCCACTCTTATCTGTGTCCTCTGGTCCTAGACTCCCCCACTACAGGAAACATCCTCTCCACATCCACTCTTATCTGTGTCCTCTGGTCCTAGACTCCCCCACTACAGGAAACATCCTCTCCACATCCACTCTATCTGTGTCCCCTGGTCCTAGACTCCCCCACTACAGGAAACATCTCTCCACATCCACTCTATCTGTGTCCTCTGGTCCTAGACTCCCCCACTACAGGAAACATCCTCTCCACATCTACTCTATCTGTGTCCCCTGGTCCTAGACTCCCCCACTACAGGAAACATCCTCGCCACGTCCACTCTATCTGTGTCCTCTGGTCACAGACAACCCCACTATAGGAAACATTCTCTCCACATCCACTCTATCTGTGTCCTCTGGTCCTAGACTCCCCCCACTACAGGAAACATCCTCTCCACATCCACTCTATCTGTGTCCTGTGGTCCCAGACTCCCCCACTATAGGAAACATCCTCTCCACATCCACTCTATCTGTGTCCTCTGGTCCTAGACTCCCCCACTACAGGAAACATCCTCTCCACATCCACTCTATCTGTGTCCTCTGGTCCGAGACTCCCCCACCACAGGAAACATCCTCTCCACATCCACTCTATATGTGTCCTCTGGTCCGAGACTCCCCCACTACAGGAAACATCCTCTCCACATCCACTCTATCTGTGTCCCCTGGTCCTAGACTCCCCCACTACAGGAAACATCTCTCCACATCCACTCTATCTGTGTCCTCTGGTCCTAGACTCCCCCACTATAGGAAACATCCTCTCCACATCCACTCTTTTTGTGTCCTCTGGTCCTAGACTCCCCCCGCTACAGGAAACATCCTCTCCACATCCACTCTATCTGTGTCCTGTGGTCCCAGACTCCCCCACTATAGGAAACATCCTCTCCACATCCACTCTATCTGTGTCCTCTGGTCCTAGACTCCCCCACTACAGGAAACATCCTCTCCACATCCACTCTATCTGTGTCCTCTGGTCCGAGACTTCCCCACTATAGGAAACATCCTCTCCACATCCACTCTATCTGTGTCCTCTGGTCCTAGACTCCCCCACTACAGGAAACATCCTCTCCACATCCACTCTATCTGTGTCCTCTGGTCCGAGACTTCCCCACTATAGGAAACATCCTCTCCACATCCACTCTATTTGTGTCCTCTGGTCCTAGACTCCCCCACTACAGGAAACATCCTCTCCACATCCACTCTATCTGTGTCCTCTGGTCCGAGACTTCCCCACTATAGGAAACATCCTCTCCACATCCACTCTATCTGTGTCCTCTGGTCCTAGACTCCCCCACTACAGGAAACATCCTCTCCACATCCACTCTATCTGTGTCCTCTGGTCCTAGACTCCCCCACTACTGGAAACATCCTCTCCACATCCACTCTATCTGTGTCCTCTGGTCCGAGACTCCCGCACTACAGGAAACATCTCTCCACATCCACTCTATCTGTGTCCTCTGGTCCTAGACTCCCCCACTACAGGAAACATCCTCTCCACATCCACTCTATCTGTGTCCTCTGGTCCTAGACTCCCCCACTACAGGAAACATCTCTCCACATCCACTCTATCTGTGTCCTCTGGTCCTAGACTCCCCCACTACAGGAAACATCCTCTCCACATCCACTCTATCTGTGTCCCCTGGTCCTAGACTCCCCCACTACAGGAAACATCCTCTCCACGTCCACTCTATCTGTGTCCTCTGGTCACAGACTCCCCCACTATAGGAAACATCCTCTCCACATCCACTCTATCTGTGTCCTCTGGTCCTAGACTCCCCCCACTACAGGAAACATCCTCTCCACATCCACTCTATCTGTGTCCTGTGGTCCCAGACTCCCCCACTATAGGAAACATCCTCTCCACATCCACTCTATCTGTGTCCTCTGGTCCTAGACTCCCCCACTACAGGAAACATCCTCTCCACATCCACTCTATCTGTGTCCTCTGGTCCGAGACTCCCCCACCACAGGAAACATCCTCTCCACATCCACTCTATCTGTGTCCCCTGGTCCTAGACTCCCCCACTACAGGAAACATCTCTCCACATCCACTCTATCTGTGTCCTCTGGTCCTAGACTCCCCCACTATAGGAAACATCCTCTCCACATCCACTCTATCTGTGTCCTCTGGTCACAGACTCCCCCACTATAGGAAACATCCTCTCCACATCCACTCTATCTGTGTCCTCTGGTCCTAGACTCCCCCCGCTACAGGAAACATCCTCTCCACATCCACTCTATCTGTGTCCTGTGGTCCCAGACTCCCCCACTATAGGAAACATCCTCTCCACATCCACTCTATCTGTGTCCTCTGGTCCTAGACTCCCCCACTACAGGAAACATCCTCTCCACATCCACTCTATCTGTGTCCTCTGGTCCGAGACTTCCCCACTATAGGAAACATCCTCTCCACATCCACTCTATCTGTGTCCTCTGGTCCTAGACTCCCCCACTACAGGAAACATCCTCTCCACATCCACTCTATCTGTGTCCTCTGGTCCGAGACTTCCCCACTATAGGAAACATCCTCTCCACATCCACTCTATCTGTGTCCTCTGGTCCTAGACTCCCCCCACTACAGGAAACATCCTCTCCACATCCACTCTATCTGTGTCCTGTGGTCCCAGACTCCCCCACTATAGGAAACATCCTCTCCACATCCACTCTATCTGTGTCCTCTGGTCCTAGACTCCCCCACTACAGGAAACATCCTCTCCACATCCACTCTATCTGTGTCCTCTGGTCCGAGACTCCCCCACCACAGGAAACATCCTCTCCACATCCACTCTATCTGTGTCCTCTGGTCCGAGACTCCCCCACTACAGGAAACATCCTCTCCACATCCACTCTATCTGTGTCCTCTGGTCACAGACTCCCCCACTATAGGAAACATCCTCTCCACATCCACTCTATCTGTGTCCTCTGGTCCTAGACTCCCCCCACTACAGGAAACATCCTCTCCACATCCACTCTATCTGTGTCCTGTGGTCCCAGACTCCCCCACTATAGGAAACATCCTCTCCACATCCACTCTATCTGTGTCCTCTGGTCCTAGACTCCCCCACTACAGGAAACATCCTCTCCACATCCACTCTATCTGTGTCCTCTGGTCCGAGACTTCCCCACTATAGGAAACATTCTCTCCACATCCACTCTATCTGTGTCCTCTGGTCCTAGACTCCCCCACTACAGGAAACATCCTCTCCACATCCACTCTATCTGTGTCCTCTGGTCCGAGACTTCCCCACTATAGGAAACATCCTCTCCACATCCACTCTATCGAGGCCTTTCATCATTCGATAGATTTCAATGAGATCTCACCCCCCCGCCCCCCATTCTGAATTCCAGCGAGTCCAGTCCCAGGCGACTGAATCTCTCCTCACAGCTTAACCCCCTCATCTCTGGAATCAACCTGGTGAACCTCCTCTGCATCACCTCCAAAGTTAGTATATCCTTCCTCAAGTATGGAGACCAGACCTGGCCTCACCAGTATCCTGTATAGTGACAGCATGACCTCCCTGTTCTTGAATTCAATCCCTCTGGCAATGAAGGCCAACGTCCCGTCTCCCTTCTCGATAGCCTGCAAGGCACCCTTTTGCGATTCGTCACAATCCCGGAATCGAGTTCCCGACTGGCTCCGCACAGGGCCGAGCTGGCTGCCCCTGATTAGGCCAGTGGTTTTCCAAATGCCCCTCAGTCCTGACGCTGAGAATTCTCTCCGGTAACTTCCGGACTGCCGGCGGGAGAGTCGCCACTCTCTCGTCCCCAGAGTGATCCGGGTCCCCTTTTTCACCGGTGAATCAGTGTTCGCCCGCTCGCCAGTCCTCCAGGACCCCGCCCACCGATTCACCTCAGTTCGGGGACTTTCCCCGTCCCTCGACACTCCCCGCCATTCACGGTGCGTGTCCCACCCTCGTACGCCGAGGTCCCCCTGTCCCTCGACACTCCCCACCGTTCACGGTGCGTGTCCTACCCTCGTACGCCGAGGTCCCCCTGTTCCTCGACACTCCCCACTGTTCACGGTGCGTGTCCCACTCTCATACCCCGAGGTCCCCCCTGTCCCTCGACACTCCCCACCATTCACGGTGCGTGTCCCACCCTCGTACCCCGAGTTCCCCCGTCCCTCGACACTCCCCACCGTTCACGGTGTGTGTCCCACCCTCGTACCCCTAGTCCCCCTGACCCTCGACTCTCCCCACCGTTCACGGTGCGTGTCCCACCCTCGTACCCCGAGTTCCCCCGTCCCTCAACACTCCCCACCGATCACGGTGCGTGTCCCACCCTCGTACCCCGAGGTCCCCCTGTCCCTCGACACTCCCCACCGTTCACGGTGCGTGTCCTACCCTCGTACGCCGAGGTCCCCCTGTCCCTCGACACTCCCCACCGTTCAGTGTGCGTGTCCCACTCTCGTACCCCGAGTTCCCCCGTCCCTCGACACTCCCCACCGTTCACGGTGTGTGTCCCACCCTCATACGCCGAGGTCCCCCCGTCCCTCGACCCTCCCCACCGTTCAGTGTGCCTGTCCCACCCTCGTACGCCGAGGTCCCCCCCGTCCCTCGACACTCCCCTCTGTTCATGGTGCGTGTCCTACCCTCATACACCAAGATCCCTCTCTCCCTCGACACTCCCCCCCCGCCCCGCCATTCACTGTTCTCTCCCTCCCTATGGGTTGTCGGAGTCTGCGTGGGATCTCACTGACGACTGTGCCCCTCCCTTCCCGTCACAGGAGGCTCCCGCCAAGACCAAATACGGCCCGCTTGCGGACGAGGACCGTATCTTCACCAACCTGTATGGCAGGCACGACTGGAGGTGAGAGACGCTCCCTGACTGAGGCGAGAGGGGAGATGGTCACATGCTCAGGGAGGGAGATGTTCTCTCACTGCGAGAGGAGGAAAATGGGGGACGCTCTCTAACGTGGATAACATCACAGTGATGCTTCCAAACAGTGGAAGGGAAAATGGCAGGCACTCCACTGCGGGGGGAGGGAATTTGTGGACATTCCCTAATTTGGTGTTGGGGTATTTGTAGACATTACCTAATTTAGGGGTTGGGGTATTTGTGGACGCCCCCTGATAGAGTTGGGGCACTTGTAGACGTTCCCTCAGAGAAGGGATGGCGAATTTGTGGACGTTCTCTAAACCCGGTGTTGGGTTATTTGTTGACGTTCCTTAATTCAGGGGTTGAGGTATTTGTGGACGTCCTCTAATAGAGAAGTAGGGGAATTTGTGGACGTTCCCTCAGAGAAAGGAGGGTGAATTTGTGATGTTCCCTAATTCAATGTACGGGAATTTGTAGATGTTCCCTAATTCAGGGGCTGAGGTATTTGTGGACGTCCACTAATAGAGGAGTTCGTAAGTTCGCGGACGTTCCCTAATTCAGGGTTTTGGGAATTTGTGGATGTTCCCTCACAGAAGGGATGGAGAATTTGTGGACGTAACCTAATTCATGCGTCAGGTTATTTGTTGGCATTCCCTAATTCCTGGGTTAGGGTATTTGTGGACGTCCCCTAATAGAGTAGGGGAATTTGTGGACGTTCCCTCAGAGAGGGGTTGGTGAATTTGTGGATGCTCCCTAATTAATGGGTTAGGGTATTTGTGGACGTCTCCTAATAGAGAAGTAGGGGAATTTGTGAAAGTTCCCTAATTCGATGTACGGGAATTTGTGGATCTTCCCTAATTCAGGGTTTTGGGAATTTGTGGATATTCCCTCAGAGAAGGGATGGAGAATTTGTGGATGTAACCTAATTCATCCATCAGGTTATTTGTTGGCATTCCCTAATTCATGAGTTAGGGTATTTGTGGACGTTCCCTCAGAGAGGGGTTGGTGAATTTGTGGATGCTCCCTAATAGGGCATTTGGGAAATTTGTGGACATACCCTAATTCAAGGGTTGGGGTTTTTGTGGATGTTCCCTCACTCAGAGGTTGGGGTATTTGTGGACGTTCCCTAAAAGAGTTAGGCAATTTGTGGACGTTCCATAGTTCATGCATTAGGTTATTTGTTGACGTTCCCTCATTCAGGGGCTGGAGAATTTGTGGACGTTTCCTAATAGATCATTTGGGCAATTTGCGGACATTCCCTAATTCAGGGGTTGGGGTATTTTGTGGGCGTTCCCTCAGAGAGCAGTTGGGGAACTTGTGGACGTTCCCTAATAAAGCATTTGGGTAATTTGTGGACGTTCCCTCACTCAGGGGTTGGGGTATTTGTGGACGTCCCCTGAGTGAGGCATTGGCGAATTCCTGGACTGTTCCCTCATTCAGGGGCTGGAGAATTTGTGGACGTTTCCTAATAGATCATTTGGGCAATTTGCGGACATTCCCTAATTCAGGGGTTGGGGTATTTTGTGGGCGTTCCCTCAGAGAGCAGTTGGGGAACTTGTGGACGTTCCCTAATAAAGCATTTGGGTAATTTGTGGACGTTCCCTCACTCAGGGGTTGGGGTATTTGTGGACGTCCCCTGAGTGAGGCATTGGCGAATTCCTGGACTGTTCCCTCATTCAGGGGCTGGAGAATTTGTGGACGTTTCCTAATAGATCATTTGGGCAATTTGCGGACATTCCCTAATTCAGGGGTTGGGGTATTTTGTGGGCGTTCCCTCAGAGAGCAGTTGGGGAACTTGTGGACGTTCCCTAATAAAGCATTTGGGTAATTTGTGGACGTTCCCTCACTCAGGGGTTGGGGTATTTGTGGACGTCCCCTGAGTGAGGCATTGGCGAATTCCTGGACTGTTCCCTCATTCAGGGGCTGGAGAATTTGTAGGTGTTCCCTAATAGAACATTTGGGTAGTTTGTGGATGCTCCCTCACTCAGGGGTTGGGGTATTTGTGGACGCTCCCTCACTCAGGGGTTGGGGTATTTGTGGACGCTCCCTCACTCAGGGGTTGGGGTATTTGTGGACGTCCCCTGTTTTGAGTGATGGATCCTAGGTGTTCACTTTTTCAGGGCTGGGGGGACTTGTGATGCTCCCTTACTTCACGGGAAGGGGTGTCTTGTTCAAGGCCCCCAGGGCGAAGGGTTATGAATTGCAGGAGGTGAACATAAAGCACTCCCTGTGAGGGAAAACTCAGATGCTCCCTTACTCACAGCGGAATGGGGGGCACTCCCTCGCTGTGGGGCTATGACAGTGCGTAACTCTTTCCCCTCTCCCCGTCTCTCTCTCTTCACACTCTCCTCCGCTCTCGTCCTCCCAGGCTGAAGGGGGCGCTAAAGCGGGGAGACTGGTACAAGACGAAGGAGATCCTTCTAAAGGGGGCGGACTGGATCCTCGGCGAGGTGAAGACGTCCGGCCTGAGGGGTCGGGGAGGGGCCGGATTTCCCACCGGCATGAAGTGGGGCTTCATGAACAAGCCTTCAGACGGCAGGTGAGGAGACAGCTTCACCCTGTGTCTGACCCCGGGAGTGTGTGATGGGACGGTGTGGAGGGAGATTCACTTTGTGTCTGACCCCGGGAGTGTGTGATGGGACGGTGTGGAGGGAGATTCACTCTGTGTCTGACCCCGGGAGTGTGTGATGGGACGGTGCGGAGGGAGATTCACTCTGTGTCTGACTCCGGGAGAGTGTGATGGGACGGTGCGGAGGGAGATTCACTCTGTGTCTGACCCCGTGAGTGTGTGATGGGACGGTGTGGAGGGAGATTCACTCTGTGTCCGACCCCGGGAGTGTGTGATGGGACGGTGTGGAGGGAGATTCACTCTGTGTCTGACCCCAGGAGTGTGTGATGGGACAGTGTGGAGGGAGATTCACTCTGTGTCTGACCCCGGGAGTGTGTGATGGGATGGTGCGGAGGGAGATTCACTCTGTGTCTGACCCCGGGAGTGTGTGATGGGACGGTGCGGAGGGAGATTCACCATGTGTCTGACCCCAGGAGTGTGTGATAGGACGGTGTGGAGGGAGATTCACTCTGTGTCTGACCCCGGGGGTGTGTGATGGGACGGTGCGGAGGGAGATTCACTCTGTGTCTGACCCCGGGAGTGTGTGATGGGACGGTGTGGAGGGAGATTCACTCTGTGTCTGACCCCAGGAGTGTGTGATGGGACAGTGTGGAGGGAGATTCACTCTGTGTCTGACCCCGGGAGTGTGTGATGGGATGGTGCGGAGGGAGATTCACTCTGTGTCTGACCCCGGGAGTGTGTGATGGGACGGTGCGGAGGGAGATTCACCATGTGTCTGACCCCAGGAGTGTGTGATAGGACGGTGTGGAGGGAGATTCACTCTGTGTCTGACCCCGGGAGTGTGAGAGGGGACGGTGCGGAGGGAGATTCACTCTGTGTCTGACCCCGGGAGTGTGTGATGGGACGGTGTGAAGGGAGATTCACTCTGTGTCTGACCCCGGGAGTGTGTGACGGGACGGTGCGGAGGGAGATTCACTCTGTGTCTGACCCCGGGAGTGTGTGATGGGACGGTGTGGAGGGAGATTCACTCTGTGTCTGACCCCGGGAGTGTGTGATGGGACGGTGTGGAAAGAGATTCACTCTGTCTCTGACCCCGGGAGTGTGTGATGGGACGGTGTGGAGGGAGATTCACTCTGTGTCTGACCCCGGGGGTGTGTGATAGGACGGTGTGGAAAGAGATTCACTCTGTGTCTGACCCCGGGAGTGTGTGATGGGACGGTGTGGAGGGAGCTTCACTCTGTGTCTGACCCCGGGAGTGTGTGATGGGACGGTGCGGAGGGAGATTCACTCTGTGTCTGACCCCGGGGGTGTGTGACGGGACGGTGGGGAGGGAGATTCACTCTGTCTCTGACCCCGGGAGTATGTGATGGGACGGTGCGGAGGGAGATTCACTCTCTGTCTGAACCCGCAAGTGTGTGATGGGATGGTATGGAGGGAGATTCACTCTGTGTCTGACCCCGGGAGTGTGTGATGGGACGGTGTGGAGGGAGATTCACTCTGTGTCTGACCCCGGGAGTGTGTGATGGGACGGTGTGGAGGGAGATTCACTCTGTGTCTGACCCCGGGAGTGTGTGATGGGACGGTGTGGAGGGAGATTCACTCTGTGTGTCTGACTCCGGGAGAGTGTGATGGGACGGTGTGGAGGGAGATTCACTCTGTGTCTGACCCCGGGAGTGTGTGATGGGACAGTGTGGAGGGAGATTCACTCTGTGTCCGACCCCGGGAGTGTGTGATGGGACGGTGCGGAGGGAGATTCACTCTGTGTGTCTGACCCCGGGAGTGTGTGACGGGACGGTGTGGAGGGAGATTCACTCTGTGTCCGACCCCGGGAGTGTGTGATGGGATGGTGTGGAGGGAGATTCACTCTCTGTGTCTGACTCCCGTCGTTTCCTGCCGCAGACCCAAGTACCTGGTGGTGAATGCAGACGAGGGAGAGCCGGGCACCTGCAAGGACCGTGAGATTATCAGGCACGACCCCCACAAGTTGATCGAGGGTTGCCTCGTTGCGGGGCGGTCTATGGGCGCCCGAGCAGCCTATATCTACATCCGTGGGGAGTTCTACAACGAGGCTTCAAACCTTCAGGCGAGTCTGTCGGTCCAGGGTTCCCCGCATCATCTCCAGCCATCATGTCTCCGTCACCCCCTCCCTCCCCTACACACCTCCCCGTCTCCGTCACCCCCTCCCTCCCCTACACCCCTCCCCGTCTCCGTCACCCCCTCCCTCCCCTACACCCCTCCCCGTCTCCGTCACCCCCTCCCTCCCCTACACCCCTCCCCGTCTCCGTCAACCCCTCCCTCCCCTACACCCCTCCCCGTCTCCGTCACCCTCTCCCTCCCCTACACCCCTCCCCGTCTCCGTCACCCCCTCCCTCCCCTACACCCCTCCCCGTCTCCGTCACCCGCTCCCTCCCCTACACCCCTCCCCGTCTCCGTCAACCCCTCCCTCCCCTACACACCTCCCCGTCTCCGTCACCCCCTCCCTCCCCTACACCCCTCCCCGTCTCCGTCACCCCCTCCCTCCCCTACACCCCTCCCCGTCTCCGTCACCCCCTCCCTCCCCTACACCCCTCCCCGTCTCCGTCACCTCCCTCCTCAACCCCTTGCCCCTTCTCTGTTAGCCCCATGGACAGACCAGCCGTATCCCTCGAAACCTTCCCTATCCGTGTCCCAGTCCGAGTGTCGTGACCTGACCTGCCTCGACCACTTCTCCGGCAGCTCGTTCCATAGACGGACCACCCTCTGGGTGAAAAACCTGCCCCTCAGGGTCCCCAATGAAGTCTCTCGGACAGGGCAGTGCCGAAGGGACGAGTTGGGAGGGAGACCGGGACAGTATGTGGTGCGAGAGGGAGTGAGCGGGACAGCTGAGGGAGAAATAGTGCGGCGAGATAGGATGGAGAGGGGGGTGAGAGGGGAGTTTGGTGTGCTCGGGAGGGAGGACACAGTCGAGGACCAGAGGACTCATAGAGTGGATGTGGAGAGGATGTTTCCTGTAGTGGGGGAGTCTCGGACCAGAGGACACAGATAGAGTGGATGTGGAGAGGATGTTTCCTGTCGTGGGAGATTCTAGGACCAGAGGACACAGATAGAGTGGATGTGGAGAGGATGTTTCCTGTAGTGGGGGAGTCTAGAACCAGAGGACACAGATAGAGTGGATGTGGAGAGGATGTTTCCTATAGTGGGGGAGTCTCGGACCAGAGGACACAGATAGAGTGGATGTGGAGAGGATATTTCCTGTAGTGGGGGAGTCTAGGACCAGAGGACACAGATAGAGTGGATGTGGAGAGGATGTTTCCTATAGTGGGGGAGTCTAGGACCAGAGGACACAGATAGAGTGGATGTGGAGAGGATGTTTCCTGCAGTGGGGGAGTCTGGGACCAGAGGACACAGATGGAATGGATGTGGAGAGGATGTTTCCTATAGTGGGGGAGTCTAGGAACGGAGAACACGGATAGAGTGGATGTGGAGAGGATGTTTCCTATAGTGGGGGAGTCTCGGACCAGAGGACACAGATAGAGTGGATGTGGAGAGGATGTTTCCTGTCGTGGGAGATTCTAGGACCAGAGGACACAGATAGAGTGGATGTGGAGAGGATGTTTCCTGTAGTGGGGGAGTCTAGAACCAGAGGACACAGATAGAGTGGATGTGGAGAGGATGTTTCCTATAGTGGGGGAGTCTCGGACCAGAGGACACAGATCGAGTGGATGTGCAGAGGATATTTCCTGTAGTGGGGGAGTCTAGGACCAGAGGACACAGATAGAGTGGATGTGGAGAGGATGTTTCCTATAGTGGGGGAGTCTCGGACCAGAGGACACAGATAGAGTGGATGTGGAGAGGATATTTCCTGTAGTGGGGGAGTCTAGGACCAGAGGACACAGATAGAGTGGATGTGGAGAGGATATTTCCTGTAGTGGGGGAGTCTCGGACCAGAGGACACAGATAGAGTGGATGTGGAGAGGATGTTTCCTGTAGTGGGGGAGTCTAGGACCAGAGGACACAGATAGAGTGGATGTGGAGAGGATGTTTCCTATAGTGGGGGAGTCTAGGACCAGAGGACACAGATAGAGTGGATGTGGAGAGGATGTTTCCTATAGTGGGGGAGTCTAGGACCAGAGGACACAGATAGAGTGAATGTAGAGAGGATGTTTCCTGTAGTGGGGGAGTCTGTGACCAGAGGACACAGATAGAGTGGATGTGGAGAGGATGTTTCCTGTAGTGGGGGAGTCTAGGACCAGAGGACACAGATAGAGTGGATGTGGAGAGGATGTTTCCTGTAGTGGGGGAGTCTAGGACCAGAGGGCCTAACACCCTCCCTTCCCTCTGAGTGAAGAACTTTCCCTTCACCCTCCCGCCTTCGAACCTCTGACCTTCCACCCTCCGACCCGTGACCCCCCCCCCCGGGATCGTCGTCCCGCCCAGCCTCGGCAGGCTGGCGGAGGTGGGGGAGGGGGGGGTGAGGATCTGAGAGTCTCGCCGGGAGTCTGACCCCCTCCCCTCCCCTCCCCCTGCGGACAGGTGGCCATCGGAGAGGCCTACAAGGCCGGCCTGATCGGCCGGGACGCCTGCGGCTCCGGCTACGACTTCGACGTCTTCGTCTTCCGCGGGGCGGGGGCCTACATCTGTGGCGAGGAGACGGCCCTGATCGAGTCCATGGAGGGCAAGCAGGGCAAGCCCAGGCTGAAGCCCCCCTTCCCTGCCGACGTGGGTAAGGCCTGGGGGGTGAGGGAGGGAGGGGCAGCAGCGGAGGCGGTGCTGGGTTAATTATCGCGGACGATCCCCTCACCGCCACCCCCCTCACGCTCTCACCTCTCTCTCCCCCAGGGGTGTTCGGCTGTCCCACCACGGTGGCCAACGTGGAGACGGTGGCGGTGTCCCCGAGCATCTGCCGGCGGGGCGGCGCCTGGTTCCACGGCCTCGGGCGCGAGAGGAACTCGGGCACCAAGCTCTTCAACATCTCGGGCCACGTCAACAACCCCTGCACCGTGGAGGAGGAGATGTCCGTCCCCCTGCGGGAGCTGATCGAGAGGCACGCTGGTGAGCGGCTGTCGGCAGCCCCGCGGGGTGACGGGGGGTGGCGGGGGAGAGAGATTCAGAGAGACTGGGGGTCAGAGAGAGAGACTGGCTGGGGACAGAGAGAGAGAGAGAGACTGGGGGTGAGAGAGAGAGAGACTGAGGTGAAGAGAGAGAGACTGGGGGGGAGAGCGAGAGACTGGGGGCAGAAAGAGAGAGAGACCTGGGGTGAAGAGAGATGGGGGAGAGAGAGACCGGGACAGAGAGAGAGACTGGGGGTGAGAGAGAGAGAGACTGGGGACAGAGAGAGAGAGACTGGGGTCAGAGAGAGAGAGACTGGGGGTGAGAGAGAGAGACTGGGGGTGAGAGAGAGAGACTGGGGGAGTGTGAGAGAGAGAGACTGGGGGGGAGAGAGAGAGACTGGGGGTGAGAGAGAGAGAGAGACTGGGGGTGAGAGAGAGAGAGACTGGGGGGGAGAGAGAGAGACTGGGGGTGAGAGAGAGAGAGAGACTGGGGACAGAGAGAGAGACTGGGGGTGTGAGAGAGAGACTGGGGGTGAGAGAGAGAGACTGGGGGTGTGAGAGAGAGAGACTGGGGGTGTGAGAGAGAGAGACTGGGGGGGAGACAGAGAGAGACTGGGGGTGAGAGAGAGAGAGACTGGGGGGGAGAGAGAGAGAGACTGGGGGTGAGAGAGAGAGAGAGACTGGGGACAGAGAGAGAGACTGGGGACAGAGAGAGAGAGACTGGGGGTGAGAGAGAGAGACTGGGGGTGAAGAGAGAGAGAGACTGGGGGTGAGAGAGAGAGACTGGGGGTGAAGAGAGAGAGAGACTGGGGGTGAGAGAGAGAGAGACTGGGGGTGAGAGAGAGAGAGACTGGGGGTGAAGAGAGAGAGACTGGGGGTGAGAGAGAGAGACTGGGGGTGAGAGAGAGAGAGACTGGGGGTGAAGAGAGAGAGACTGGGGGTGAAGAGAGAGAGACGGGGGAGAGAGAGAGAGACTGGGGGTGAAGAGAGAGAGACGGGGGAGAGAGAGAGAGACTGGGGGTGAGAGAGAGAGAGACTGGGGGTGAAGAGAGAGAGACGGGGGAGAGAGAGAGAGACTGGGGGTGAAGAGAGAGACTGGGGGTGAAGAGAGAGAGAGACTGGGGGTGAGAGAGAGAGAGACTGGGGGTGAAGAGAGAGAGACGGGGGAGAGAGAGAGAGACTGGGGGTGAGAGAGAGAGAGACTGGGGGGTCAGAGAGAGAGACTGGCTGGGGACAGAGAGAGAGAGAGACTGGGGGTGAGAGAGAGAGAGAGAGAGAGACTGAGGTGAAGAGAGAGAGACTGGGGGGGAGAGAGAGACTGGGGGGGAGAGAGAGAGAGACTGGGGGGGAGAGAGAGAGACTGGGGGGGAGAGAGAGACTGGGGGTGAGAGAGAGAGAGACTGGGGGGGAGAGAGAGAGACTGGGGGGGAGAGAGAGACTGGGGGTGAGAGAGAGAGAGACTGGGGGTGAGAGAGAGAGAGACTGGGGGTGAGAGAGAGAGACTGGGGGTGAGAGAGAGAGAGACTGAGGTGAAGAGAGAGAGACTGGGGGGGAGAGAGAGACTGGGGGGGAGAGAGAGAGACTGGGGGTGAGAGAGAGAGAGACTGGGGGGGAGAGAGAGAGACTGGGGGGGAGAGAGAGAGAGACTGGGGGTGAGAGAGAGAGAGAGAGAGAGAGACTGGGGGGAGAGAGAGAGAGACGGGGGGAGAGAGAGAGACTGGGGGTGAGAGAGAGACTGGGGGGGGGAGAGAGAGAGACTGGGGGGAGAGAGAGAGAGACTGGGGGTGAGAGAGAGAGAGACTGGGGGTGAGAGAGAGAGAGACTGGGGACAGAGAGAGAGAGAGACTGAGGGTGAGAGAGAGACTGGGGGGGGGAGAGAGAGAGACTGGGGGGAGAGAGAGAGAGACTGGGGGTGAGAGAGAGACTGGGGGGGGGAGAGAGAGACTGGGGGGAGAGAGAGAGAGACTGGGGGTGAGAGAGAGAGAGACTGGGGGGAGAGAGAGAGAGACTGGGGACAGAGAGAGAGAGAGACTGGGGGTGAGAGAGAGACTGGGGGGGGAGAGAGAGAGACTGGGGGGAGAGAGAGAGACTGGGGGGGGAGAGAGAGAGACTGGGGGGAGAGAGAGAGAGACTGGGGGTGAGAGAGAGAGAGACTGGGGGTGAGAGAGAGAGAGACTGGGGACAGAGAGAGAGAGACTGGGGGACAGAGAGAGAGAGAGACTGGGGGACAGAGAGAGAGAGACTGGGGGTCAGAGAGAGAGACTGGGGACAGAGAGAGAGAGACGGGGGGAGAGAGAGAGAGAGACTGGGGGTGTGAGAGAGACGGAGGGAGAGAGAGACGGGGAGAGAGAGAGAGAGAGACTGGGGGTGAGAGAGAGAGAGACTGGGGGGGAGAGAGAGACTGGGGGAGAGAGAGACTGGGGGAGAGAGAGACTGGGGGAGAGAGAGAGAGACTGGGGGTGTGAGAGAGAGAGACTGGGGACAGAGAGAGAGAGAGAGACTGGGGGTGAGAGAGAGAGAGAGACTGGGGGTGAGAGAGAGAGACTGGGGGTGAGAGAGAGAGAGACTGGGGGGAGAGAGAGAGAGACTGGGGGGAGAGAGAGACTGGGGGGAGAGAGAGAGAGACTGGGGGTGAGAGAGAGAGACTGGGGGTGAGAGAGAGAGAGACTGGGGGGAGAGAGAGACTGGGGGGAGAGAGAGAGAGACTGGGGTCAGAGAGTGGGAGACTGGGGGGAGAGAGAGAGAGACTGGGGGACAGAGAGTGGAAGACTGGGGGGAGAGTGAGAGAGACTGGGGACAGAGTGGGAGACTGGGGGGAGAGTGAGAGAGACTGGGGAGAGAGAGACTGGGGGTGAGAGAGAGACTGGGGGTGAAGAGAGAGAGAGACTGGGGGTGAAGAGAGATAGAGTGGGGGTGAAGAGAGAGAGAGTGGGGACAGAGAGAGAGACTGGGGACAGAGAGAGAGAGACTGGGGGTGAGAGAGACTGGGGGAGAGAGAGAGAGACTGGGAGTGTGAGAGACGGGGACAGAGAGAGAGACTGGGGGAGAGAGAGAGACTGGGGAGAAAGAGAGACTGGGGACAGAGTGGGAGACTGGGGGGAGAGTGAGAGAGACTGGGGAGAGAGAGACTGGGGGGAGAGAGACAGACTGGGGGTGAGAGAGAGAGAGACTGGGGACAGAGAGAGAGAGACTGGGGGTGAGAGAGAGAGAGACTGGGGAGAGAGAGACAGACTGGGGGTGAGAGAGAGAGAGACTGGGGACAGAGAGAGAGAGACTGGGGGTGAGAGAGAGACTGGGGGTGAGAGAGAGACTGGGGGTGAGAGAGAGAGACTGGGAGTGTGAGAGACGGGGACAGAGAGAGAGACTGGGGGTGAGAGAGAGAGACTGGGGGTGAAGACAGAGAGACTGGGGGAGTGTGAGAGAGAGAGACTGGGGTGAGAGAGAGAGACGGGGACAGAGAGAGAGAAAGACTGGGGGTGAGAGAGAGACTGGGGGGAGAGTGAGAGAGACTGGGGACAGAGAGTGGGAGACTGGGGGGAGAGAAAGAGAGACTGGGGGAGAGTGAGAGACTGGGGGAGAGAGAGAGAGACTGGGGGTGAGAGAGAGAGAGACTGGGAGTGTGAGAGACGGGGACAGAGTGAGAGACTGGGGACAGAGAGTGGGAGACTGGGGGAGAGAGAGAGACTGGGGCGAGAGTGAGAGACGGGGAACGAGCTGCCAGGGGAAGTGGCCGAGGCAGGTACATTAACGACCCTCGCACAGGGACGGAGATCGGGAAGGTTTAGAGGGATACGGGCGCTCCGTCTGTGGAGCGAGCTGCCAGAGGCAGGTACATTAACGACACTCGGACGGGGACACGGATACTGATCGGGATGCGAGTCGAACGCGGGGAGCTGGGTTGGGCCAGGGGTGCGGAATCTCCCTGCCGAGCCCACGGTCGGGGAAAAGCCGGGCGCAGGCTGCGCCTCTTTGCTCAGGGGGGCCCAGAGGCGACAGCTCCCTCTCCTGAGGAGGTTGAGGGGAGGGAGGCGTCCGTTCCCCCTACATCTGACCCCATCCCAGGAGAAGTCTATCCGCTTCTCTCTCTCCCCGCCCCCCAGGACAGAGTCGGCCCCCTCCGGCATCTCCACTCTCCGCCGACAGTCCAGCGACAGACCAGTCAGTGGGTTAATCGGTCTATGGAAACTGTCCCGCAATGAGGCTAGGGTAAGACTATAAGATACAGGAGCAGAGTTAGACCACTCAGCCCATCGACATTTCCTCCGCCATTTCATCACGACTGATCCATTGTCCCCCTCGGCCCTCAATCTCCCGTCTTCTCCCCCGTATCCCTTCATGCCCCGACCGATCAAAAATCTGTCAGCCTCTGCCTTAAATATACCTAATGATTTTGCCTCCAAAGCTGCCTGTGGCAACGAATTCCACGTAGGAAACATCCTCTCCACATCCACTCTATCTGTGTCCTCTGGTCCTAGACTCCCCCACTACAGGAAACATCCTCTCCACATCCACTCTATCTGTGTCCTCTGGTCCTAGACTTCTCCACTACAGGAAACATCCTCTCCACATCCACTCTATCTGTGTCCTCCGGTCCCAGACTCCCCGACTACAGGAAACATCCTCTCCACATCCACTCTATCTGTGTCCTCTGGTCCTAGACTCCCTCACTACAGGAAACATCCTCTCCACATCCACACTATCTGTGTCCTCTGGTCCTACACTTCCCCACAACAGGAAACATCCTCTCCACATCCACTCTATCTGTGTCCTCTGGTCCTAGACTCCCTCACTACAGGAAACATCCTCTCCACATCCACTCTATCTGTGTCCTCTGGTCCCAGACTCCCCCAATATAGGAAACATCCTCTCCACATCCACTCTATCTGTGTCCTCTGGTCCTAGACTCCCCCACGATAGGAAACATCCTCTCCACATCCACTCCATCTGTGCCCTCTGGTCCTAGACTCCCACACTACAGGAAACATCTCTCCATATCCACTCTATCTGTGCCCTCTGGTCCTGGACTCCCCCCCCACTGCAGGAAACATCCTCTACACATCCACTCTATCTGTGTCCTCTGGTCCTAGACTCCCCCACTATAGGAAACATCCTCTCCACATCCACTCTATCTGTGTCCTCTGGTCATAGACTCCCGCACGACAGGAAACATCCTCTCCACATCCACTCTATCTGTGTCCTCTGGTCCTAGACTCCCCCACTATAGGAAACATCCACTCCACATCCACTCTATCTGTGTCCTCTGGTCCTAGACTCCCCCACTACAGGAAACATCCTCTCCACGTCCACTCTATCTGTGTCCTCTGGTCCGAGACTCCCCCACTACAGGAAACATCCTCTCCACATCCACTCTATCTGTGTCCTCTGGTCCGAGACTCCCCCACTGCAGGAAACATCCTCTCCACATCCACTCTATCTGTGTCCTCTGGTCCCAGACTCCCCCACTATAGGAAACATCCACTCCACATCTACTGTATCTGTGTCCTCTGGTCCGAGACTCCCCCACTGCAGGAAACATCCTCTCCACATCCACTCTATCTGTGTCCTCTGGTCCCAGACTCGCCCACTACAGGAAACATCCTCTCCACATCCACTCTATCTGTGTCCTCTGGTCATAGACTCCACCACCATAGGAAACATCCTCTCCACATGCACTCTATCTATGTCCTCTGGTCCTAGACTCCCCCAATACAGGAAACATCCTCTCCACATCAATTCTATCTGTGTCCTCTGGTCCGAGACTCCCCCACCATAGGAAACATCCTCTCCACATGCACTCTATCTGTGTCCTCTGGTCCTAGACTCCCCCACTACAGGAAACATCCTCTCCACATCCACTCTATTTGTGTCCTCTGGTCCTAGACTCGCCCCACTACAGGAAACATCCTCTCCACATCCACTCTATCTGTGTCCTCTGGTCCTAGACTCCCCCACTAAGGAAACATCCTCTCCACATCCACTCTGTCTGTGTCCTCTGGTCCTAGACTCGTCCCACTACAGGAAACATCCTCTCCACATCCACTCTATCTGTGTCCTCTGGTCCCAGACTCCCGCACGACAGGAAACATCCTCTCCACGTCCACTCTATCTGTGTCCTCTGGTCCTAGACTCCCTCCCTCACTATAGGAAACATCCTCTCCACATCCACTCTATCTGTGTCCTCTGGTCATAGACTCCCGCACTACAGGAAACATCCTCTCCACATCCACTCTATCTGTGTCCTCTGGTCCTAGACTCCCCCACTACAGGAAACATCCTCTCCACATCCCCTCTATCTGTGTCCTCTGGTCCTAGACTTCTCCACTACAGGAAACATCCTCTCCACATCCACTCTATCTGTGTCCTCTGGTCCTAGACTTCCCCACTACAGGAAACATCCTCTCCACATCCACTCTATCTGTGTCTTCCGGTCCCAGACTCCCCGACTACAGGAAACATCCTCTCCACATCCACTCTATCTGTGTCCTCTGGTCCTAGACTCCCTCACTACAGGAAACATCCTCTCCACATCCACTCTATCTGTGTCCTCTGGTCCTAGACTTCCCCACTATAGGAAAAATCCTCTCCACATCCACTCTATCTGTGTCCTCTGGTCCTAGACTCCCCCACTACAGGAAACATCCTCTCCACATCCACTCTATCTGTGCCCTCTGGTCCTAGACTCCCTCACTACAGGAAACATCCTCTCCACATCCACTCTATTTGTGTCCTCTGGTCCCAGACTCCCCCACTGCAGAAAACATCCTCTCCACATCCACTCTATCTGTGTCCTCTGGTCCTAGACTCCGCCACTACAGGAAACATCCTCTCCACATCCACTCTATCTGTGTCCTCTGGTCCTAGACTCCCCCACTACAGGAAACATCCTCTCCACATCCACTCCATCTGTGCCCTCTGGTCCTAGACTCCCTCACTACAGGAAACATCCTCTCCACATCCACTCTATCTGTGTCCTCTGGTCCTAGACTCCCCCACTACAGGAAACATCCTCTCCACATCCACTCCATCTGTGTCCTCTGGTCCTAGACTCCCCTCATTATAGGAAACATCCTCTCCACATCCACTCTATCTGTGTCCTCTGGTCCTAGACTCCCCCACTATAGGAAACATCCTCTCCACATCCACTCTATCTGTGTCCTCTGGTCCCAGACTCCCCCACTATAGGAAACATCCTCTCCACATCCACTCTATCTGTGTCCTCTGGTCCTAGACTCCCCCACTATAGGAAACATCCTCTCCACATCCACTCTATCTGTGTCCTCTGGTCCTAGACTCCCCCACTACAGGAAACATCCTCTCCACATCCACTCTATCTGTGTCCTCTGGTCCTAGACTCCCCCACTACAGGAAACATCCTGTCCACATCCACTCTATCTGTGTCCTCTGGTCCTAGACTCCCTCATTATGGGAAACATCCTCTCCACATCCACTCTATCTGTGTCCTCTGGTCCTAGACTCCCCCACAAAAGAAACATCCTCTCCACATCCACTCTTTCGAGGCCTTTTATCGTTTGATTGGTTTAAATGAGATCCCTCTCCTCATTCTTCCAATCTCCAGCGAGTTCAGGCACGGAGCCATCAAACGCTCCTCGTACGACGACCCCTTTCAATCCCGCAATCATTCCTGTCAACCCCTCCATCGTCAGCCGATCCTTTCTCAGATACAGGGCCCAAAACTTCTCCCGAAACATATTTCCGGTGAGAGGGCTTCCTCTGTGTGTTACACAATTGAGTTCTACGTCGTCTCGTTTGGCGGTGGACGTGCGTAGGGATCTTCACCTTCGTGCCCAGTTCAGAGTGGGTCGCGGTGGGAGGGTCTCGGGGAGTGGGTTGACCGCCGCAGAGGGATTTTTCACCGCCGGCTCTCTCCCTCGGCCCGCAGGCGGGGTGACCGGGGGCTGGGACAACCTGCTGGCCGTCATTCCCGGCGGCTCCTCCACCCCGCTCATCCCGAAATCCGTCTGCGAAGACGTCATGATGGACTTCGACGCCCTGATCCAGGCGCAGACCGGCCTGGGGACGGCCGCTGTGATCGTCATGGACAAATCGGTGAGTGCAGACGGGGCGCGAGGGAGATTCACCCCGTGTCTGACCCCGGGAGTGTGTGATGGGACGGTGCGGAGGGAGATTCACCCCGTGTCTGACCCCGGGAGTGTGTGATGGGACGGTGCGGAGGGGGATTCACTCTGCGTCTGACCCTGGGAGTCTGTGATGGGACGGTATGGAGGGAGATTCACTCTGTGTCTGACCCCGGGAGTGTGTGATGGGACGGTGCGCAAGGAGATTCACCCCGTGTCTGACCCCGGGAGTGTGTGATGGGACGGTGCGGAGGGAGATTCACTCCGTGTCTGACCCCGGGAGTGTGTGATGGGACGGTGCGGAGGGAGATTCACTCTGTGTCTGACCCCGAGAGTGTGTGATGGGACGGTGCGGAGGGAGATTCACTCTGTGTCCGACCCCGGCAGTGTGTGATGGGACGGTGTGGAGGGAGATTCACTCTCTGTGTCTGACCCCGGGGGAGTGTGTGATGGGACGGTGCGGAGGGAGATTCAGTCGGTGTCTGACCCCGGGAGTGTGTGATGGGACGGTGTGGAGGGAGTTTCACTCTGTGTCTGACCCCGGGAGTGTGTGATGGGATGGTGTGGAGGGAGATTCACTCTGTGTCTCACCCCGGGAGTGTGTGATGGGACGGTGCGGAAGGAGATTCACTCTGTGTCTGACCCTGGGAGTGTGTGATGGGACGGTGCGGAGGGAGATTTACTCTGTGTCTGACTCCGGGAGTGTGTGATGGGACGGTGTGGAGGGAGATTCACTCTGTGTCTGACCCCGGGAGTGTGTGATGGGACGGTGCGGAGGGAGATTCACTCTGTGTCTGACCCCGAGAGTGTGTGATGGGACGGTGTGGAGGGAGATTCACTCTGTGTCTGACCCCGGGAGTGTGTGACGGGACGGTGCGGAGGGAGATTCACTCTGTGTCTGACCCCGGGAGTGTGTGATGGGACGGTGCGGAGGGAGATTCACTCTGTGTCTGACCCCGAGAGTGTGTGATGGGACGGTGTGGAGGGAGATTCACTCTGTGTCTGACCCCGGGAGTGTGTGACGGGACGGTGCGGAGGGAGATTCACTCTGTGTCTGACCCCGGGAGTGTGTGATGGGACGGTGCGGAGGGAGATTCACTCTGTGTCTGACACCGGGAGGGTGTGATGGGACGGTGTGGAGGGAGATTAACCCCGTGTCTGACCCCGGGAGTGTGTGAAGGGACGGTGTGGAGGGAGATTCGCTCTGTATCTGACCCCGGGAGTGTGTGATGGGATGGTGCGGAGGGAGATTCACTCTGCGTCTGACCCCGATATTGTGTGATGGGACGGTGCGGAGGGAGATTCACTCTGTGTCTGACCCCGGGAGTGTGTGATGGGACAGTGTGGAGGGGGATTCACTCTGTGTCTGACCCCGGGAGTGTGTGATGGGACGGTGTGGAGGGAGATTCACTCTGTGTCTGACCCCGGGAGGGTGTTATGGGACGGTGTGGAGGGAGATTCACTCTCTGTCTGACCCCGGAAGTGTGTGATGGGACGGTGCGGAGGGAGATTCACTCTGTGTCTGACCCCGGGAGTGTGTGATGGGACGGTGTGGAGGGAGATTCACTCTGTGTCTGACCCCGGGAGTGTGTGATGGGACGGTGCGGAGGGAGATTCACCCCGTGTCTGACCCCGGGAGTGTGTGATGGGACGGTGTGGAGGGAGATTCACTCTGTGTCTGACCCCGGGAGTGTGTGATGGGACGGTGTGGAGGGAGATTCACTCTGTGTCTGACCCCGGGAGTGTGTGATGGGACGGTGTGGAGGGAGATTCACTCTGTGTCTGACCCCGGGAGTGTGTGATGGGACGGTGTGGAGGGAGATTCACTCTGTGTCTGACCCCGGGAGTGTGTGATGGGACGGTGCGGAGGGAGATTCACCCCGTGTCTGACCCCGGGAGTGTGTGATGGGACGGTGCGGAGGGAGATTCACTCTGTGTCTGACCCCGGGAGTGTGTGATGGGACGGTGTGGAGGGAGTTTAACTCTGTGTCTGACCTCGGGAGTGTGTGATGGGATGGTGCGGAGGGAGATTCACCCCGTGTCTGACCCCGGGAGTGTGTGATGGGACGGTGCGGAGGGAGATTCACTCTGTGTCTGACCCCGGGAGTGTGTGATGGGACGGTGTGGGGGGAGTTTCACTCTGTGTCTGACCTCGGGGTGTGTGATGGGATGGTGCGGAGGGAGATTCACCCCGTGTCTGACCCGGGGGAGTGTGTGATGAGACGGTGCGGAGGGAGATTCACTCTGTGTCTGACCCCGGGAGTGTGTGATGGGATGGTGCGGAGGGAGATTCACCCCGTGTCTGACCCCGGGAGTGTGTGATGGGACGGTGCGGAGGGAGATTCACTCTGTGTCTGACTCCGGGAGTGTGTGAAGGGAGATTCGCTCTGTGTCTGACCCGGGGGAGTGTGTGATGGGACGGTGCGGAGGGAGATTCACTCTGTGTCTGACTCCGGGAGTGTGTGATGGGACGGTGCGGAGGGAGATTCACTCTGTGTCTGACCCGGGGGAGTGTGTGATGGGACGGTGTGGAGGGAGATTCACTCTGTGTCTGACCCGGGGGAGTGTGTGACGGGATGGTGCGGAGGGAGATTCACTCTGTGTCTGACCCAGGGGAGTGTGTGATGGGACGGTGTGGAGGGAGATTCACTCTGTGTCTGACCCGGGGGAGTGTGTGACAGGATGGTGCGGAGGGAGATTCACTCTGTGTCTGACCCGGGGGAGTGTGTGATGGGACGGTGCGGAGGGAGATTCACTCTGTGTCTGACCCGGGGGAGTGTGTGATGGGACGGTGCGGAGGGAGTTTCACTCTGTGTCTGATCCCGGGAGTGTGTGATGGGACGGTGCGGAGGGAGATTCGCTCTGTGTCTGACCCCGGGAGTGTGTGATGGGACGGTGTGGAGGGAGATTCACTCTGTGTCTGACCCCGGGAGTGTGTGATGGGACGGTGTGGAGGGAGATTCACTCTGTGTCTGACCCGGGGGAGTGTGTGATGGGTCGGTGCGGAGGGAGTTTCACTCTGTGTCTGATCCAGGGAGTGTGTGGTGGGACAAGGAGGGAGTTTCACCTTGTACCTGAATTATATTCTGAATCTGTCTCCTTTTTCTATCTCCCCTCTCCAGTCAGATGTTATTTGTTGTATTGCCCGATTACTGGAATTTTATAAACACGAAAGTTGTGGACAGTGCACGCCCTGTCGAGAAGGTGAGGCAACTCGTACGCAGAGTCCCCCCGTCCCTCGACACTCCTCACCGTTCACGGTGAGTGTCTCACCCTCGTACGCCGAGGTCCCCCTGTCCCTCGACACTCCCCACCGTTCACGGTGCGTGTCCCACCCTCGTACGCCAAGGTCCCCCCCCCGTCCCTCGACTCTCCCCGCCGTTCACGGTGAGTGTCTCACCCTCGTACGCCGAGGTCCCCCGTTCCTCGACGCTCCCCACAGTTCACGGTGCGTGTCCCACCTTTGTACGCGGAGGTCCCCCCCGTCCCTCGACACTCCCCACCGTTGACGGTGCGTGTCCCACCCTCGTACCCCGAGACCCCCCTGTCCCTCGACACTCCCCACGGTTCACGGTGCGTGTCCCACCCTCGTACCCCGAGTCCCCCCTGTCCCTCGACGCTCCCCACCGATCACGGTGCGTGTCCCACCCTCGTACGCCGAGGTCCCCCCCGTCCCTCGACACTCCCCACCGTTGACGGTGTGTGTCCCACCCTCGTACCCCGAGACCCCCCTGTCCCTCGACACTCCCCACCGTTCACGGTGCGTGTCCCACCCGTGTACACCGAGTCCCCCAGTCCCTCGACACTCCCCACCGTTCACGGTGCGTGTCCCACCCTCGTACCCCGAGTCCCCCCGTCCCTCGACACTCCCCACCGTTCACGGTGCTTGTCCCACCCTCGTACCCCGAGTCCCCCCGTCCCTCGACACTCCCCACCGTTCATGGTGTGTGTCCCACCCTCGTACCCCGAGTCCCCTGTCCCTCGACACTCCCCACCGTTCACGGTGCGTGTCCGACCCTGGTACGCCGAGGTCCCCCTGTCCCTCGACACTCCCCACCGTTCACGGTGCTTGTCCCACCCTCGTACCCCGAGTCCCCCCGTCCCTCGACACTCCCCACCGTTCACGGTGCGTGTCCCACCCTCGTACGCCGAGGTCCCCCCGTCCCTCGACACTCCCCACCGTTCACGCTGCGTGTCCCACCCTGGTACGCCGAGGTCCCCCTGTCCTTCGACATTCCCTACCCCTCTTCTTGCTGCCTCCCTCAGGGGTGGACTGGATGAACCAGATGATGTGGCGTTTCGTGAAGGGGAACGCACGCGAGGCGGAGATCGACATGCTGTGGGAGGTCAGCAAGCAGGTGGAGGGGCACACCATCTGTGCGCTCGGGGATGGCGCGGCCTGGCCCGTGCAGGTACGTAGAAAATAGGTGCAGGAGGAGGCCATTCGGCCCTTCGAGCCTGCACCGCCATTTATTATGATCATGGCTGATCATCCAACTCAGAACCCCGCACCAGCCTTCCCTCCATACCCCCTGATCCCCGTAGCCACAAGGGCCATATCTAACTCCCTCTTAAATATAGCCAATGAACTGGCCTCAACAGTTTCCTGTGGCAGAGAATTCCACAGATTCACCACTCTCTGTGTGAAGAAGTTTTTCCTCATCTCGGTCCTAAAAGGCTTCCCCTCTATCCTCAAACTGTGACCCCTCGTTCTGGACTTCCCCAACATCGGGAACAATCTTCCTGCATCTAGCCTGTCCAATCCCTTTAGGATTTTATACGTTTCAATCAGATCCCCCCTCAATCTTCTAAATTCCAGAGAGTATAAGCCTCGTCGATCCAGTCTTTCTTCATATGAAAGTCCTGCCATCCCAGGAATCAATCTGGTGAACCTTCTTTGTACTCCCTCTATGGCAAAGATGTCTTTCCTCAGATTAGGGGAACAAAACTGCACACAATACTCCAGGTGTGGTCTCACCAAGGCCTTGTACAACTGCAGTAGTACCTCCCTGCTCCTGTACTCCAATCCTCTCTCTATGAATGCCAGCATACCGTTCGCCTTTTTCACCGCCTGCTGTACCTGCATGCCCACTTTCAATGACTGGTGTATAATGACACCCAGGTCTCGTCGCACCTCCCCTTTTCCTAATCGGCCACCTGGTCCGACGCCTCTCCTCGTTCCGTCTCGCTCCCCTCCATCTCTCCGTCCCGTTCTCTTGCTCCATCTCTTTAATCTCTCTGTCTCTCTCCCGTCTCCCTAACTGTTCTTCTCCCCCCCCCCCCCTCCGCAGGGTCTCATCCGCCACTTCCGCCCGGAGATGGAGAGCAGGATTCGAGCCTTCCAAGAGCCGGCCGCCTCGCGCGCTGCCGCCTGACGGCCTGGGGCGGACCGCCGTCTGCTCCATCCCCCCGCCCCCGAAACCCGGCTAGTGTTGTGCGTCCGACTGCCACCTCCCCGCCTCCCCCTCTCCGCTCCCCCGCCGTTCACGGGAAGCCGGGAGGGGTGGGGGACCGGCTCAGAGCCTGGTGGGGGGGGGGGGGCGGGGGGAAGACTTTTCTGTAAATCGCTGATCAAGTAAGCTGAAATAAATGTCGCAGAGCGAGAAGGTCGTCTCGCCGGCGGTTTCTGGAATCTGAGGGTTGCGGGTCCGTGCCTCGGTCTCGAGGTGCGGGCGGTTTGCGAGGAGCGATGGGGCCGGCCGGCCGACGTCTTCCGGGCGCGGACCGCGGTCCGGTGGTGCGTGGAAGCCAGACCCAGGCGGTCAGGGCGCACACACTGGACGGTGCTCAAGGGAGAGAGGCCCGTTCGAATCGAGGGTGGCCTCAACCACTTCCTCTGGCAGCTCGTCCTGTAGACAGACCACCCGTATCCCTCTAAACCTTCCCTATCCGTGTCCCTGTCCCAGTGTCGTTAATGTACCTGCCCCGACCACTTCCCCCGGCAGCTCGTCCCACAGACAGACCACCCGTATCCCTCTAAACCTTCCCTATCCGTGTCCCTGTCCGAGTGTCGTTAATGTACCTGCCCCGACCACTTCCCCTGGCAGCTCGTCCCACAGACAGACCACCCGTATCCCTCTAAACCTTCCCTATCCGTGTCCCTGTCCCAGTGTCGTTAATGTACCTGCCCCGACCACTTCCCCTGGCAGCTCATCCCACAGACAGACCACCCGTATCCCTCTAAACCTTCCCTATCCGTGTCCCTGTCCCAGTGTCGTTAATGTACCTGCCTCGACCACTTCCCCTGGCAGCTCGGACCACAGACAGACCACCCGTATCCCTCTAAACCTTCCCTATCCGTGTCCCTGTCCCAGTGTCGTTAATGTACCTGCCCCGACCACTTCCCCTGGCAGCTCGTCCCATAGACAGACCACCCGTATCCCTCCAAACCTTCCCTATCCGTGTCCCTGTCCCAGTGTCGTTAATGTACCTGCCCCGACCACTTCCTCTGGCAGCTCGTCCCATAGACGGACCACCCGTATCCCTCTAAACCTTCCCTATCCGTGTCCCTGTCCCAGTGTCGTTAATGTACCTGCCTCGACCACTTCCCCTGGCAGCTCGTCCCGTAGACAGACCACCCGTATCCCTCTAAACCTTCCCTATCCGTGTCCCCGTCCCAGTGTCGTTAATGTACCTGCCCCGACCACTTCCCCCGGCAGCTCGTCCCACAGACAGACCACCCGTATCCCTCTAAACCTTCCCTATCCGTGTCCCCGTCCCAGAGTCGTTAATGTACCTGTCCCGACCACTTCCCCTGGCAGCTCGGACCACAGACAGACCACCCGTATCCCTCTAAACCTTCCCTATCCGTGTCCCTGTCCGAGTGTCGTTAATGTACCTGCCCCGACCACTTCCCCTGGCAGCTCGTCCCACAGACAGACCACCCGTATCCCTCTAAACCTTCCCTATCCGTGTCCCTGTCCCAGTGTCGTTAATGTACCTGCCCCGACCACTTCCCCTGGCAGCTCATCCCACAGACAGACCACCCGTATCCCTCTAAACCTTCCCTATCCGTGTCCCTGTCCCAGTGTCGTTAATGTACCTGCCTCGACCACTTCCCCTGGCAGCTCGGACCACAGACAGACCACCCGTATCCCTCTAAACCTTCCCTATCCGTGTCCCTGTCCCAGTGTCGTTAATGTACCTGCCCCGACCACTTCCCCTGGCAGCTCGTCCCATAGACAGACCACCCGTATCCCTCTAAACCTTCCCTATCCGTGTCCCTGTCCGAGTGTCGTTAATGTACCTGCCCCGATCACTTCCCCTGGCAGCTCGTCCCATAGACAGGCCACCCGTATCCCTCTAAACCTTCCCTACCCGTGTCCCTGTCCCAGTGTCGTTAATGTACCTGCCCGACCACTTCCCCTGGCAGCTCGTCCCACAGACAGACCACCCGTATCCCTCTAAACCTTCCCTATCCGTGTCCCTGTCCCAGTGTCGTTAATGTACCTGCCCCGACCACTTCCTCTGGCAGCTCGTCCCATAGACGGACCACCCGTATCCCTCTAAACCTTCCCTATCCGTGTCCCTGTCCCAGTGTCGTTAATGTACCTGCCTCGACCACTTCCCCTGGCAGCTCGTCCCGTAGACAGACCACCCGTATCCCTCTAAACCTTCCCTATCCGTGTCCCCGTCCCAGTGTCGTTAATGTACCTGCCCCGATCACTTCCCCTGGCAGCTCGTCCCACAGACAGACCACCCGTCTCCCTCTAAACCTTCCCTATCCGTGTCCCTGTCCCAGTGTCGTTAATGTACCTGCCCCGATCACTTCCCCTGGCAGCTCGTCCCACAGACAGACCACCCGTATCCCTCTAAACCTTCCCTATCCGTGTCCCTGTCCCAGTGTCGTTAATGTACCTGCCCCGACCACTTCCCCTGGCAGCTCGTCCCATAGACAGACCACCCGTATCCCTCTAAACCTTCCCTATCCGTATCCCTGTCCCAGTGTCGTTAATGTACCTGCCCCGGCCACTTCCCCTGGCATCTTGTCCCATAGACAGACCACCCGTATCCCTCTAAACCTTCCCTATCCGTGTCCTTGTCCCAGTGTCGTTAATGTACCTGCCTCGACCACTTCCCCTGGCAGCTCGTCCCAAAGACAGACCACCCGTATCCCTCTAAACCTTCCCTATCCGTGTCCCTGTCCCAGTGTCGTTAATGTACCTGCCCCGACCACTCCCTCTGGCAGCTCGTCCCGTAGACAGACCACCCGTATCCCTCTAAACCTTCCCTATCCGTGTCCCTGTCCCAGTGTCGTTAATGTACCTGCCCCGACCACTCCCTCTGGCAGCTCGTCCCACAGACAGACCACCCGTATCCCTCTAAACCTTCCCTATCCGTGTCCCTGTCCCAGTGTCGTCAATGTACCTGCCTCGACCACTTCCCCTGGCAGCTCGTCCCACAGACAGACCACCCGTATCCCTCTAAACCTTCCCTATCCGTGTCCCTGTCCGAGTGTCGTTAATGTACCTGCCCCGACCACTTCCCCTGGCAGCTCGTCCTACAGACAGACCACCCGTATCCCTCTAAACCTTCCCTATCCGTGTCCCTGTCCCAGTGTCGTTAATGTACCTGCCCCGACCACTTCCCCTGGCAGCTCATCCCACAGACAGACCACCCGTATCCCTCTAAACCTTCCCTATCCGTGTCCCTGTCCCAGTGTCGTTAATGTACCTGCCTCGACCACTTCCCCTGGCAGCTCGGACCACAGACAGACCACCCGTATCCCTCTAAACCTTCCCTATCCGTGTCCCTGTCCCAGTGTCGTTAATGTACCTGCCCCGACCACTCCCTCTGGCAGCTCGTCCCACAGACGGACCACCCGTCTCCCTCCAAACCTTCCCTATCCGTGTCCCTGTCCCAGTGTCGTTAATGTACCTGCCCGACCACTTCCCCTGGCAGCTCGTCCCATAGACGGACCACCCGTCTCCCTCCAAACCTTTCCTATCCGTGTCCCTGTCCCAGTGTCGTTAATGTACCTGCCCCGACCACTTCCCCTGGCAGCTCGTTCCCTAGACGGGCCACCCGTATCCCTCTAAACCTTTCCTATCCGTGTCCCTGTCCCAGTGTCGTTAATGTACCTGCCCCGACCACTCCCTCTGGCAGCTCGTTCCCTAGACGGGCCACCCGTATCCCTCTAAACCTTTCCTATCCGTGTCCCTGTCCCAGTGTCGTTAATGTACCTGCCCCGACCACTCCCTCTGGCAGCTCGTTCCCTAGACGGGCCACCCGTATCCCTCTAAACCTTTCCTATCCGTGTCCCTGTCCCAGTGTCGTTAATGTACCTGCCCCGACCACTCCCTCTGGCAGCTCGTTCCCTAGACGGGCCACCCGTATCCCTCTAAACCTTTCCTATCCGTGTCCCTGTCCCAGTGTCGTTAATGTACCTGCCCCGACCACTTCCCCTGGCAGCTCGTTCCCTAGACGGGCCACCCGTATCCCTCTAAACCTTTCCTATCCGTGTCCCTGTCCCAGTGTCGTTAATGTACCTGCCCCGATCACTTCCCCTGGCAGCTCGTCCCACAGACAGACCACCCGTATCCCTCTAAACCTTCCCTATCCGTGTCCCTGTCCCAGTGTCGTTAATGTACCTGCCCCGACCACTTCCCCTGGCAGCTCGTTCCCTAGACGGGCCACCCTCTGGGCGAAAAATCCACCTTTCGGGTCCCTCACTTCAAAAGGATTTTTTTGTGCTCTCCAATATAAGTTTCTACAGGCCAGAGTTCAAAATAAGTTTTATTATCAAAGTAGATGTACGTCGCTCCATACAAACGTGAGATTCATTTTCTTGCGGGCATACTCAGTCAACGAAAGGCCGCACCAACCAGTTTGCAAAACACAACAGACTGCACAAATGCAAAACGAAAAATAATAATGAAAAATAAATATCGAGAACACGGGCTGAAGAGTCCGTGAAAGTGAGTCCGTAGGTTGGGCGAACATTTCAGTGATGGGGCGAGGGAAGTTATCCCCTCTGGTTCAAGAGCCTGATGGTTGAGGGGTGATAACTGTCCCTGAACCTGGTGGTGTGGGTCCTGAGGCTCCTGTACCTTCTTCCTGATGGTCGGGGGGTGATAACTGTCCCTGAACCTGGTGGTGTGGGTCCTGAGGCTCCTGTACCTCCTTCCTGATGGTTGAGGGGTGATAACTGTCCCTGAACCTGGTGGTGTGGGTCCTGAGACTCCTGTACCTCCTTCCTGATGGTTGAGGGGTGATAACTGTCCCTGAACCTGGGGGTCTGGGTCCTGAGGCTCCCGTACCTCCTTCCTGATGGCAGCAGTGAGAAGAGAGCACGTCCTGGGTGGTGGGGGTCCCTGATGGTGGATGCTGCTTTCCTGCGACAACGCTCCGTACAGACGTGCTCAATGGTGGGGAGGGCTTTACCCGTGACGGGCTGGGCCGTATCCACTACTTTTTGTAGGATTTTTCCATTCAAGGGCGTTGGTGTTCCCATCCGAGGCTGTGATGCAGCCGGTCGATATCCTCTCCACCGCACATCTCCAGAAGTTTGTCAAAGTTTTAGACGTCTTGCCGAATCTTCGCAAAACTCCTCAGGAATCAAACTCAGAACCCTGTACCAGCCTTCCCTCCATACCCCGTGTCCCCCGTAGCCACAAGGGCCATATCTAACTCCCTCTTAAATATCGCCAATGAACTGGCCTCAACTGTTTCCTGTGGCAGAGAATTCCACAGATTCACCACTCTCTGTGTGAAGAAGTTTTTCCTCATCTCGGTCCTAGGTGGCTTCCCCTTTATCCCCAAACTGTGACCCCCTCGTTCTGGACTTCCCCAACGTCGGGAACAATCTTCCTGCGTCTAGCCTGTCCAATCCCCTTAGGATTTCATATGTTTCAATAAGATCCCCGCTCAATCTTCTAAATTCCAGCCTAGTCGATCCAGTCTTTCTTCATATGAAAGACCTGCCATCCCAGGAATCAATCTGGTGAACCTTCTTTGTACTCCCTCTATGGCAAAGATGTCTTTCCTCAGATTAGGGGACCAAAACTGCACACAATACTCCAGGTGTGGTCTCACCAAGGCCTTGTACAACTGCAGTAGTACCTCCCTGCTCCTGTACTCCAATCCTCTCGCTATAAATGCCAGCATACCGTTCGCCTTTTTCACCGCCTGCTGTACCTGCATGCCCACTTTCAATGACTGGTGTATAATGACACCCAGGTCTCGTCGCACCTCCCCTTTCCCTGAGAAGTAAGAAAGAATAAGTTACCACAAACAGTCTAAGAGGAGGGGGTAATCATTTCTCCGGCTATAGATTGACTCATTACAGAGCCTAATGGCCCAAGGTAAGAATGACCTCACATAGCACTCTTTGGAACAGCGCGGTTGTCTTGGTCTCGTACTAGAAGCCAAGTGACAAGCAGCGGGTGGGAAACATTGCCCAAAATTTGCCGGGATTTTCCGGAGGCTCCTTTGTTCTGCCGCGGCCTCCAGTGTGTCCAGTGTTGACTCCTGTAACGGAGCCCGCCTTCCTGATCGGTTTATTTGAGTATAGGAGCTGGGATGTGATGTCGAAATTGGACAAGGCATTGGTGAGGCCAAATTTGGAGTATTGTGTACGGTTCTGGTCACCGAATTATAGGAAAGATGTCGACAAAATTGAGAGAGTACGGAGGAGATTGAGTAAAATGTTGCCTGGGATTCAGCACCAAAGTTACAGAGAAAGGTTGAACAAGTTGGGTCTTTATTCTTTGGAGCGTAGAAGGTTGAGGGGGGACTTGATAGAGGTGTTTAAAATGATGAGGGGGGTTGATAGAGTTGACGTGGATAGGCTTTTTCCATTGAGAGTGGGGGAGATTCAAGCAAGAGGACATGAGTTGAGAGTTAAGGGGCAAAAGTTTAGGGGGAACTTCTTTACTCAGAGAGTGGTGGCTGTGTGGAACGAGCTTCCAGCAGAAGTGGTTGGGGCAGGTTCGATGTTGTTGTTTAAAGTTAAATTGGATAGATATATGGACAGGAAAGGAATGGAGGGTTATGGGCTGAGTGCGGGTCGGTGGGACTAGGTGAGAGTAAGCGTTCGGCACGGACTAGGAGGGCCTGTTTCCGTTCTGTAATTATTACATGGTTATTGACCCCGTTTGGCATCGCCCGTGTTGATTCCGTTGCCCCAGCACGCCAATGAACTGGCGACAAACAGACTGGTAGAACGGGTGAAGGAGAGGTCTGCCCACTCCAAAAGACTTGGGTCTCCTCAGGAAGTAGAGGCCACTCTGGCCCTTCTTGTCCACAGCCTCCGTGTGTTGGCCCTCCACTCCAGTCTGTCGTCCAGGCGCAATTGTGCTGTTGGAGATGTTGTTGAGAGCGAAACGATGAGCGAGAGTAACGTCACACAGCCAGTGGCAGAAGCGTTGCCCCTCGTCCCAACCATGCAAGCAACAGGAAGAGACGTCGATCTAGCGTCCAGCACAAAAGAAACGAGTCCAAAACCCCAGCCCTTCAGAGATTCCTTTTACAATCAACAGGAAGTGTGCCGACACGTCTCCGAGATCCGTCTTCTCCAGATAGCCACAGAATACAGAAGAGGCGGACGCGACCTGGTTGGCGTCCGCCTGTCTCGAAGCCCATCACAAGCCCGGACAGAAGGTGTGGAGATGCTGAGATGCCCAGTTAGGAAGAAATCCCTCTCGGCCTCACCGGCGTAGTCCAAAGGAAAGCTTATGAAGCAATAGGTTTGGCAGCAGGAGCTGACAAAAAGGACGTTCAGTGAATTCATCCACTCCAGATTTGCTGTCTGGGTTTACTCCCGTAGCCTCCGTCTCTCCGGAGGCTGCCAATAAGGCTGGTTACCCACAGCTGGGGATCTGGTTCGCGAGCACCGGGGCGTCTCCACACACCGGTGGGCCTGTGTGTGGGGGCCGGACCTCCTCCCCGTCCCCTGTCGTTCGGCCCGAGTCCGGAGGAAGTTCGGTTTCCGTGCGGGGAGCCGCGACGGGGGGCTTGCTTGCTGTCGGAGAGGCTGTGTGCTGGCAGGGGCAGACTTGTACATTCAGCTCTTCCTTTTCTCGAGACTGAGGGGCAGCGGTGGGAGCTGAAAGTGACGGTGACCAGCACGACCACACCAGACGCGTCACAGCAAACATTTTGACACGAGACAACAGGTTTCACGGCAAATGCCAGTGAGATTGAACTGACCCTGATTAGGCTGTAAGGCTGTAACATATAGGAGCAGAATTAGGCAATTTGCCACAGGTTCACCACTCTCTGGCCAGAGAAATTCCTCCTCATCTGCGTTCTAAATGGACACCACTCTCTTCTGAGGCTGTGTCCTCTGGTCCTAGACTCCCCCTCTACAGGAAACATCCCCTCCACATCCACTCTATCTGTGTCCTCCAGTCCTAGACTCCCCCACTACAGGAAACATCCTCTCCACATCCACTCTATCTGTGTCCTCTGGTCCTAGACTCCCCCCACTACAGGAAACATCCTCTCCACATCAACTCTATCTGTGTCCTCCAGTCCTAGACTCCCCCCACTACAGGAAACATCCTCTCCACATCCACTCTATCTGTGTCCTCTGGTCCTAGACTCCCCCACGACAGGAAACATCCTCTCCACATCCACTCTACCTGTGTCCTCTGGTCCTAGACTCCCCCACGATAGGAAACATCCTGTCCACATCCACTCTATCTGTGTCCTCTGGTCCTAGACTCCCCCACTACAGGAAACATCCTCTCCACATCCACTCTATCTGTGTCCTCTGGTCCCAGACTCCCCCACTACAGGAAACATCCTCTCCACATCCACTCTATCTGTGTCCTCTGGTCCCAGACTCCCCCACTACAGGAAACATCCTGTCCACATCCACTCTATCTGTGTCTATCTCTCTCTTTCCGTGCCTCTCATAATCTTCTGAACCTCTCCCAGATCTCCCCTCGGCCTCCGGCTCTCTGGAGAAAGCGACCCAAGTTTATCCAGCCTCCCGTAGGAAGGCACACGCCCTCCAAACCAGACGGCGTGCCGGTGAAATCTCTTCAAGGAAGAACAAAATGGATCCGCCGTGATGGAATGGCGGACATCCCAGACTCGATGGGCCGAATGGCCCGATTCCGTTCCTGCGTCTTATGGTCTCTTCGTCTCTGGTTTTCTCCCTCCTATTCCATCTGTCTCCCTCCCTTCCACCCTATCTCTTTTTCTCCAAGTCTCTTCTCCCTTTCTCTCATGTCCTCGCCCTCCTCTCTCCCTTTAAATCCTCCCTCTCCCGTCTATCTTTTTTTTTGTCTGCTTTTCTCCCTTTCTCTTTCCCTCCCTCCCAGTCTCTCCTCCCTTCCTCGCCCTCCTCGTTCTATAAATCCTCCCTCTCCATCTCTATCTCTATCAGTCTGTTTTTCTCGCTTTCTGTCTCTATTTTCTTTCTCTCATTACCTCACCCTCCTCTCTTTCTACGAGTCCTCCTTGTCACCTCTCTCCCTCTCCGTCCCTCCTGTTGGCCTGCACCACCCAGTCTGCCCCAGGAGCTTCAGAGTTCTTTCACAACCTATATCCTCGTAATGCACGTTATTACTTTTTGAGAGAAAACGTTTGGGTCCCGCATTTTCCGTGAACTGTGTGCAGATGGAAACCGTTAAAATTCAGACACCAAAGATAAACATGGGAACGTACATTATTCATAGTCATACTTTATTGATCCTGGGGGAAACTGGTTTTCGTTACAGTTGCACCATTAATGGTAATAAAACCATAAATAAATAGTAATATGTAAATTATGCCAGGAAATAAGTCCAGGACCAGCCTATTGGCTCAGGGTGTCTGACCCTCCAAGGAAGGAGTTGTAAAGTTTGATGGCCACAGGCAGGAATGGCTTCCTATGACGCTCCGTGTTGCATCTCGGTGGAATGAGTCTCTGGCTGAATGTACTCCTGTGCCCAACCGGTACATTATGTAGTGGATGGGAGACATTGTCCAAGATGGCATGTAACTTGGACAGCATCCTCTTTTCAGACCCCACCGTCAGAGAGTCCAGTTCCATCCCCACAACATCACTGGCCTTACGAATGAGTTTGTTGATTCTGTTGGTGTCTGATACCCTCAGCCTGCTGCCCCAGCACACAACAGCAAACATGATCGCACTGGCCACCACAGACTCGTAGAACATCCTCAGCATCATCCGGCAGATGTTGAAGGACCTCAGTCTCCTCAGAAAATAGAGACGGCTCTGACCCTTCTTGTAGACAGCCTCAGTGTTCTTTGACCAGTCCAGTTTATTGTCAATTCGTATCCCCAGGTATTTGTAATCCTCCACCATGTCCACACTGACCCCCTGGATGGAAACAGGGGTCACCGGTACCTTAGCTCTCCTCAGGTCTACCACCAGCTCCTTAGTCTTTTTCACATTAAGCTGCAGATAATTCTGCTCACACCATGTGACAAAGTTTCCTACCGTAGCCCTGGACTCAGCCTCATCTCCCTTGCTGATGCATCCAACTATGGCAGAGTCATCCGAAAACTTCTGAAGATGACAAGACTCTGAGCAGTGGTTGAAGTCCGAGGTGTGGAGTCCCCCACTGGCCCAAGAATTGTGTGTGACAGATCAGAGCTGGGGTCAGGTGATGTGTGCTGTTGGAAAGAGAAAGGGACTTGGCCCCTGCAACGGGTTATAAAAAGACCTTCTGCTTGCATTTTGCAAAGTGCTTTAGCACTGAGGAGTATTTCTATTTTTCTGAGCTGGCTGTTAACCTGCATTGCAACTTTGTGTGACTGCCAGCCTTTACATCTTGCCCTCATCCACACTAATCACCCCCTACCGCCCCAACATGACCAGTTGCACGGTTGTTGATGCTTTGCTGCCAACTTACCTGGAAGTTTTGTCTCCCCACCCCCCCCCCCCACACACCTGAGATCGGGGGTCGTGGCCCCTTTAAGAGCCGCCGCCTCCTTGGACCTTCTGGGGCGGAGCCAGTGACGCAACCACGTAGTAGGAGCCGGGGCGGGGTTCGTGCGCGGTGACGTCAGGCGGACAATGGCGGCGGCGCTGCGCGGCGGGCTGGCGGCGCGAGCGGGCGCCCCAGGTAACGGCGGGCGCGGGGTGGGGGGGGGTCGGTCGTTGCTGGCTGGCGGGGGTCCTGGCTTCTGATTGGCTGAGGGACAAAGGGCCGAGGGGGGGGGGCGAGCTCCGCAGTGTTCGCTGAATGGCTGGTTAGGCACCCGGGTGAGGGTCACGTGGGGAGGGTTAGGGGTTCAATCTGATTGGCTGGCTGATCTGCGGGGAGAACAGCACGCCGCAACCTGATTGGTGGGCGGTCACGGCGCGGCTTCAGCCCGGCCGCTGATTGGCTCATTGAGCGGGATTGATCCTGCCAGTGGCCTCCGATTGGCTGTTTGATGAGCAAGTGTTTGTTGATTGGTCGCTGATCAAGGTGAACCTGACTGGTTAGATCATCAGCGTACCCTCGGATTGGTCAATTGCCCCTACTGAGGGTCCACCCTTGTTCCTGATTGGTTGCTGACCAGGTAGGGTGTTGGCTCACCTCTGGTTGGCTGCAGTAGAGTTCAGGTGTCCCATTGGCCATTTCCACCGGATGGGTCTCTGCGCTGGCTTCCAATTCGCCAGTTCCTGAGGCGAGGCCTCCGAGTGGCTGACTGACCGGTTGGAGCTTCACCTGGGGCTCCAATTGGCCGGTTGCCCATTTGGAGTTGCAGACCGGCATCCCATTGGCCAGTTGACCCATTGAGTCTCCGGCGTAGGCTGGGATTGGTTGGTTGACCAGTTTGAGCCTCCGAGCTGGCCATTGATTGGCTGGTAGATTAATTAGGTCTCCAGACTGCCTCTGATTGGCCGGTTGACCAGTTGAGCGCCCAAGCTGGCCTCTGATTGGCCGGTTGACCAGTTGAGCACCCAAGCTGGCCTCTGATTGGCCAGTTGACCAGTTGAGTCTCTAAATAACTCCAATGGAGGCAAATACCAGAGGGTCAGGTCGCCGAGGACAGGAGTGTGTTTAATTGGGGAAAGGCAAATTGTGAGGCTATAAGGCCAGAACTTGCGGGTGTGAATTGGAATGATGTTTTTGCAGGGAAATGTACTATGGACACGTGGTCGATGTTTAGAGATCTCTTGTGGGATGTAAGGGATAAATTTGTCCCGGTGAGGAAGATAAAGAATGGTAGGGTGAAGGAACCATGGGTGACAAGTGAGGTGGAAAATCTAGTCAGGAGGAAGAAGGCAGCATACATGAGGTTTAGGAAGCAAGGATCAGATGAGTCTATTGAGGAATATAGGGAAGCAAGAAAGGAGCTTAAGAAGGGGCTGAGAAGAGCAAGAAGGGGGCATGAGAAGGCCTTGGCGAGTAGGGTAAAGGAAAACCCCAAGGCATTCTTCAATTATGTGAAGAACAAAAGGATGACAGGAGTGAAGGTAGGACCGATTAGAGATAAAGGTGGGAAGATGTGCCTGGAGGCTGTGGAAGTGAGTGAGGTCCTCAATGAATACTTCTCTTCGGTATTCACCAATGACAGGGAACTTGATGATGGTGAGGACAATATGAGTGAAGTTTATGTTCTGGAGCATGTTGATATTAAGGGAGAGGAGGTGTTGGAGTTGTTAAAATACATTAGGACAGATAAGTCCCCGGGGCCTGAAGGTATATTCCCCAGGCTGCTCCACGAGGCGAGAGAACAGGAAGGGAGCAGTTACTCTATTGGGGGTATTCTATAGGCCCCCTGATAGCAGCAGAGATACAGAGGAGCAGATTGAGAGGCAGATTTTGGAAAAATGCAACAATAACAGGGTTGTTATCATGGGTGCCTTTAACTTCCCTAATATTGATTGGCACCTGATTAGTTCCAGGGGTTTAGATGGGGCAGAGTTTGTTAAGTGTGTCCAGGAGGGATTCCTGTCACAGTACGTGGACAGGCCGACTAGGGAGAATGCCATACTAGATCTAGTACTAGGTAACGAACCGATCTCTCAGTGGGTGAGCATCAGGGGGACAGTGACCACCGCTCCCTGGCCCTCAGCATTATCATGGAAAAGGATAGAATCAGAGGACAGGAAAATTTTTAATTGGGGAAGGGCAAATTATGAGGCTAGAACTTGCGGGTGTGAATTGGGATGATGTTTTTGCAGGGAAATGTACTATGGACACGTGGTCGATGTTTAGAGATCTCTTGTGGGATGTTAGGGATAAATTTGTCCTGGTGAGGAAGATAAAGAGTGGTCGGGTGAAGGAACCATGGGTGACAAGTGAGATGGAAAATCTAGTCAGGTGGAAGAAGGCAGCGTACATGAGGTTTAGGAAGCAAGGATCAGATGGGTCTATTGAGGAATATAGGGAAGCAAGAAAGGAGCTTAAGAAGGGGCTGAGAAGAGCAAGAAGGGGGCATGAGAAGGCCTTGGCGAGTAGGGTTAAGGAAAACCCCAAGGCATTCTTCGATTATCTGAGGGAAAAAAGGATTACAGGAGTGAAGGTGGGACCGATTAGAGATAAAGGTGGGAAGATGTGCCTGGAGGCTGTGGAAGTGAGCGAGGTCCTCAATGAATACTTCTCTTCGCTATTCACCAATGAGAGGGAACTTGATGATGGTGAGGACAATATGAGTGAAGTTGATGTTCTGGAGCATGTTGATATTAAGGGAGAGGAGGTGTTGGAGTTTAAGAGTCGCGATGTAATGATGCAGCTCTATAAAACTCTGGTTAGGCCACACTTGGTGTACTGTGTCCAGTTCTGGTCACCTCACTATAGGAAGGATGTGGAAGCATTGGAAAGGGTACAGAGGAGATTTACCAGGATACTGCCTGGTTTAGAGAGTATGCATTATGATCAGAGATTAAGGGAGCGAGGGCTTTACTCTTTGGAGAGAAGGAGGATGAGAGGAGACATGATAGAGGTGTACAAGATAATAAGAGGAATAGAGTGGACAGCCAGCGCCTCTTCCCCAGGGCACCACTGCTCAATACAAGAGGACATGGCTTTAAGGTAAGGGGTGGGAAGTTCAAGGGGGATATTAGAGGAAGGTTTTTTACTCAGAGAGTGATTGGTGCGTGGAATGCACTGCCTGAGTCAGATACACTAGTGAAGTTTAAGAGACGACTAGACAGGTATATGGAGGAATTTAAGCTGGGGGGGTTATATGGGAGGCAGAGTTTGAGGGTCAGCACAACATTGTGGGCCGAAGGGCCTGTACTGTGCTCTGGGTCTTCCATGTTTCTAATTGGCTCTGACTGGTGCATTGACCAGTCGAATCTCCACACTGGGCCCGAGATATCGATTGTATGCGATCCCTCATCCCCCATCTCTGGCTTCTTTCTCGACCCACCCTGACCTTCTCCCCTCTCCCAGCGACAGGCGTCCGCACCCTGGTCCAGACGAGCCGCCCGCCCCGGGGCGCCGACACCGAGGACAACGCGATCGTGGGCCCTCGCTTCCTGAACCGTAACCCACGCAACCTTGAACGCCTCGCCCTGGCGCGGAAGGACAGGGGCTGGCAGACCACCTGGCCCAGGAGGGACTTCTGGCACCGGTAATTTGACGGGCCGAGTGGGCGCGGGGCAATGGGGCTCCTGGGCGAGGGTGGGACACGCACCGTGAACGGTGGGGAGTGTCGAGGGACGGGGGGACTCGGGGTACGAGGGTGGGACACGCATCGTGAATGGTGGGGAGTGTCGAGGGACAGGGGGACTCGGGGTACAAGGGTGGGACACGCATCGTGAATGGTGGGGAGTGTCGAGGGACAGGGGGACTCGGGGTACGAGGGTGGGACACTGAGCGGTGGGGAGTGTGGAGGGACAGGGGGATCTCGGGGTACGAGGGTGGGACACTGAACGGAGGGGAGTGTCGAGGGACGGGGGACTCGAGGTACGAGGGTAGGACACTGAACGGTGGGGAGTGTCGAGGGACGGGGGGACCTCGGGGTACGAGGGTAGGACACTGAACGGAGGGGAGTGTCGAGGGACGGGGGGACTCGGGGTACGAGGGTAGGACACTGAACGGTGGGGAGTGTCGAGGGACGGGGGGACTTGGGGTACGAGGGTAGGACACTGAGCGGAGGGGAGTGTCGAGGGACGGGGGACTCGGGGTACGAGGGTAGGACACTGAACGGTGGGGAGTGTCGAGGGACGGGGGGACTCAGTGTACGAGGGTAGGACACTGAACGGTGGGGAGTGTCGAGGGACGGGGGGACTCGGGGTACGAGGGTAGGACACTGAACGGAGGAGAGTGTTGAGGGACGGGGGGACTCAGTGTACGAGGGTAGGACACTGAACGGTGGGGAGTGTCGAGGGACGGGGGGACTCGGGGTACGAGGGTAGGACATTGAACGGTGGGGAGTGTCGAGGGACGGGGGACTCGGGGTACGAGGGTAGGACACTGAACAGAGGGGAGTGTCGAGGGACGGGGACTCGGGGTACGAGGGTAGGACACTGAACGGTGGGGGGTGTCGAGGGACGGGGGACTCGGGGTACGAGGGTAGGACACTGAACGGTGGGGAGTGTCGAGGGACGGGGGGACTCGGGGTACGAGGGTAGGACACTGAACGGAGGGGAGTGTCGAGGGACGGGGGACTCGGGGTACGAGGGTAGGACACTGAACGGAGGGGAGTGTCGAGGGATGGGGGACTCGGGGTACGAGGGTAGGACATTGAACGGTGGGGAGTGTCGAGGGACGGGGGACTTGGGGTACGAGGGTGGGACACTGAACGGTGGGGAGTGTCGAGGGACCGGGGGACTCGGGGTACGAGGGTAGGACACTGAACGGAGGGGAGTGTCGAGGGACCGGGGACTCGGGGTACGAGGGTAGGACACTGAACGGAGGGGGGTGTCGAGGGACGGGGGACTCGGGGTACGAGGGTAGGACACTGAACGGTGGGGAGTGTCGAGGGACGGGGGGACTCGGGGTACGAGGGTAGGACACTGAACGGAGGGGAGTGTCGAGGGACGGGGGACTCGGGGTACGAGGGTAGGACACTGAACGGAGGGGAGTGTCGAGGGATGGGGGACTCGGGGTACGAGGGTAGGACATTGAACGGTGGGGAGTGTCGAGGGACGGGGGACTTGGGGTACGAGGGTGGGACACTGAACGGTGGGGAGTGTCGAGGGACGGGGGGACTCGGGGTACGAGGGTAGGACACTGAACGGAGGGGAGTGTCGAGGGACGGGGGACTCGGGGTACGAGTGTAGGACACTGAACGGAGGGGAGTGTCGAGGGATGGGGACTCGGGGTACGAGGGTAGGACATTGAACGGTGGGGAGTGTCGAGGGACGGGGGACTCGGGGTACGAGGGTAGGACACTGAACGGAGGGGAGTGTCGAGGGACGGGGACTCGGGGTACGAGGGTAGGGCACAGAACGGAGGGGAGTGTCGAGGGTCGGGGACTCGGGGTACGAGGCTAGGACACTGAACGGTGGGGAGTGTCGAGAGATGGGGGACTCGGGGTACGAGGGTAGGACACTGAGCGGAGGGGAGTGTCGAGGGTCGGGGGACTCGGGGTACGAGGGTGGGACACTGAACGGAGGGGAGTGTCGAGGGACGGGGGACTCGGGGTACGAGGGTAGGACACTGAACGGTGGGGAGTGTCGAGGGACGGGGGACTCGGGGTACGAGGGTGGGAAACTGAACGGAGGGGAGTGTCGAGGGATGGGAGGACCTCGCGTACGAGTGTAGGACACTGAACGGTGGGGAGTGTCGAGGGACGGGGGACTCGGGGTATGATGGTAGGACACTGAACGGAGGGGAGTGTCGAGGGACAGGGGGACTCGGGGTATGATGGTAGGACACTGAACGGAGGGGAGTGTCGAGGGACGGGGGGACTCGGGGTACGAGGGTAGGACACTGAGCGGAGGGGAGTGTCGAGGGACGGGGGGACTCGGGGTACGAGGGTAGGACACTGAGCGGAGGGGAGTGTCGAGGGACGGGGGGACTCGGGGTACGAGGGTAGGACACTGAGCGGAGGGGAGTGTCGAGGGACGCGGGACTCGGGGTACGAGGGTGGGACACTGAACGGTGGGGAGTGTCGAGGGACGGGGGGACTCGGGGTACGAGGGTGGGACACTGAACGGAGGGGAGTGTCGAGGGACGGGGGGACTCGGGGTACGAGGGTAGGACACTGAACGGTGGGGAGTGTCGAGGGTCGGGGGGACTCGGGGTACGAGGGTAGGACACTGAGCGGAGGGGAGTGTCGAGGGACGGGGGGACTCGGGGTACGAGGGTAGGACACTGAGCGGAGGGGAGTGTCGAGGGACGGGGGACTCGGGGTACAAGGGTAGGACACTGAACGGAGGGGAGTGTCGAGGGACGGGGGACTCGGGGTACAAGGGTAGGACACTGAACGGAGGGGAGTGTGGAGGGACGGGGGGATCTCGGGGTACGAGGGTAGGACACTGAGCAGAGGGGAGTGTCGAGGGACGGGGGAACTCGGGGTACGAGGGTAGGACACTGAACGGAGGGGAGTGTCGAGGGACAGGGGGACTCGGGGTACGAGGGTGGGAAACTGAACGGTGGGGAGTGTCGAGGGACGGGGGTACTCGGGGTACGAGGGTAGGACACTGAACGGAGGGGAGTGTCGAGGGACAGGGGGACTCGGGGTACGAGGGTGGGACACTGAACGGAGGGGAGTGTTGAGGGACGGGGGACTCGGGGTACGAGGGTGGGACACTGAACGGAGGGGAGTGTCGAGGGACGGGGGGACTCGGGGTACGAGGGTAGGACACTGAACGGAGGGGAGTGTTGAGGGACGGGGGACCTCGGGGTACGAGGGTGGGACACTGAACGGAGGGGAGTGTCGAGGGACGGGGGGACTCGAGGTACGAGGGTAGGACACTGAACGGAGGGGAGTGTCGAGGGATGGGGGGACTCGGGGTACGACGGTAGGACACTGAACGGAGGGGAGTGTCGAGGGATGGGGGACTCGGGGTACGAGGGTAGGACACTGAATGGAGGGGACTGTCGAGGGACAGGGGACCTCGGGGTACGAGGGTAGGACACTGAACGGTGGGGAGTGTCGAGGGACGGGGGACTCGGGGTACGAGGGTGGGACACTGAACGGAGGCGAGTGTCGAGGGACGGGGGACTCGGGGTACGAGGGTGGGACACTGAACGGAGGGGAGTGTTGAGGGATGGGGGGACTCGGGGTACGAGGGTAGGACACTGAACGGAGGGGAGTGTCGAGGGACAGGGGGACTCGGCGTACGAGGGTGGGACACTGAACGGAGGGGAGTGTCGAGGGATGGGGGGACTCGGGGTACGAGGGTAGGACACTGAATGGAGGGGAGTGTCGAGGGACGGGGGGACTCGGGGTACGAGGGTAGGAACAGGGGACCTCGGGGTACGAGGGTAGGACACTGAACGGTGGGGAGTGTCGAGGGACGGGGGACTCGGGGTACGAGGGTGGGACACTGAACGGAGGCGAGAGGGTGGGACACTGAACGGAGGGGAGTGTCGAGGGATGGGGGGACTCGGGGTACGAGGGTAGGACACTGAACGGAGGGGAGTGTCGAGGGACAGGGGGACTCGGCGTACGAGGGTGGGACACTGAACGGAGGGGAGTGTCGAGGGATGGGGGGACTCGGGGTACGAGGGTAGGACACTGAATGGAGGGGACTGTCGAGGGACAGGGGACCTCGGGGTACGAGGGTAGGACCTGAGCGGAGGGGAGTGTCGAGGGACAGGGGGACTCGCGGTACGAGGGTAGGACACTGAACGGTGGGGAGTGTCGAGGGACGGGGGACTCGGGGTACGAGGGTGGGACACTGAACGGAGGGGAGTGTCGAGGGACGGGGGGACTCGGGGTACGAGGGTAGGACACTGAACGGAGGGGAGTGTCGAGGGACGGGGGACTCGGGGTACGAGGGTAGGACACTGAACGGTGGGGAGTGTCGAGGGACGGGGGACTCGGGGTACGAGGGTGGGACACTGAACGGAGGGGAGTGTTGAGGGACGGGGGGACTCGGGGTACGAGGGTGGGACACTGAACGGAGGGGAGTGTCGAGGGACGGGGGGACTCGGGGTACGAGGGTAGGACACTGAACGGAGGGGAGTGTCGAGGGACGGGGGACTCGGGGTACGAGGGTAGGACACTGAACGGAGGGGAGTGTCGAGGGACAGGGGGACTCGGGGTACGAGGGTAGGACACTGAACGGAGGGGAGTGTCGAGGGACGGGGACTCAGGGTACGAGGGTGGGACACTGAATGGAGGGGAGTGTCGAGGGACGGGGGGACTCGGAGTACGAGGGTGGGACACTGAGCGGAGGGGAGTGTCGAGGGACGGGGGGACTCGGGGTACGAGGGTGGGACACTGAACGGGGAGTGTTGAGGGACAGGGGGACTCGGGGTACGAGGGTAGGACACTGAACGGAGGGGAGTGTCGAGGGACGGGGGACTCGGGGTACGAGGGTAGGACACTGAACGGTGGGGAGTGTCGAGGGACGGGGGACTCGGGGTACGAGGGTGGGACACTGAACTGAGGGGAGTGTCGAGGGATGGGGGGACTCGGGGTACGAGGGTAGGACACTGAATGGAGGGGAGTGTCGAGGGACGGGGGACTCGGGGTACGAGGGTAGGACACTGAACGGTGGGGAGTGTCGAGGGACGGGGGACTCGGGGTACGAGGGTAGGACACTGAACGGAGGGGAGTGTCGAGGGACGGGGGACTCGGGGTACGAGGGTAGGACACTGAACGGAGGAGAGTGTCGAGGGACGGGGGGACTCGGGGTACGAGGGTAGGACACTGAACGGAGGGGAGTGTCGAGGGACGGGGGGACTCGGGGTACGAGGGTAGGACACTGAACGGAGGGGAGTGTTGAGGGACGGGGGGACTCGGGGTACGAGGGTGGGACACTGAACGGAGGGGAGTGTCGAGGGACGGGGGACTCGGGGTACAAGGGTAGGACACTGAACGGAGGGGAGTGTTGAGGGACGGGGGGACTCGGGGTACGAGGGTGGGACACTGAATGGAGGGGAGTGTCGAGGGACGGGGGGACTCGGAGTACGAGGGTAGGACACTGAACGGAGGGGAGTGTCGAGGGACGGGGACTCAGGGTACGAGGGTGGGACACTGAATGGAGGGGAGTGTCGAGGGACGGGGGGACTCGGAGTACGAGGGTGGGACACTGAGCGGAGGGGAGTGTCGAGGGACGGGGGGACTCGGGGTACGAGGGTGGGACACTGAACGGAGGGGAGTTTCGAGGGACGGGGGGACTCGGGGTACGAGGGTGGGACACTGAACTGAGGGGAGTGTCGAGGGATGGGGGGACTCGGGGTACGAGGGTAGGACACTGAATGGAGGGGAGTGTCGAGGGACGGGGGACTCGGGGTACGAGGGTAGGACACTGAACGGAGGAGAGTGTCGAGGGATGGGGGGACTCGGGGTACGAGGGTGGGACACTGAACGGAGGGGAGTGTTGAGGGACGGGGGACTCGGGGTACGAGGGTAGGACACTGAACGGAGGGGAGTGTCGAGGGACGGGGGACTCGGGGTACGAGGGTGGGACACTGAACGGAGGGGAGTGTCGAGGGACGGGGGGACTCGGGGTACGAGTGTCGAGGGACGGGGGGACTCGGGGTACGAGTGTCGAGGGACGGGGGGACTCGGGGTACGAGGGTGGGACACTGAGCGGAGGGGAGTGTCGAGGGACGGGGGACTCGGGGTACGAGTGTCGAGGGACGGGGGGACTTGGGGTACGAGGGTGGGACACTGAGCGGAGGGGAGTGTCGAGGGACGGGGGGACTCGGGGTACGAGTGTCGAGGGACGGGGGGACTCGGGGTACGAGGGTGGGACACTGAGCGGAGGGGAGTGTCGAGGGACGGGGGGACTCGGGGTACGAGTGTCGAGGGACGGGGGGACTTGGGGTACGAGGGTGGGACACTGAGCGGAGGGGAGTGTCGAGGGACGGGGGGACTCGGGGTACGAGTGTCGAGGGACGGGGGGACTCGGGGTACGAGGGTGGGACACTGAGCGGAGGGGAGTGTCGAGGGACGGGGGGACTCGGGGTACGAGTGTGGAGGGCCTGGGTTATGGTGGCCGTTCAGACGTTGTCCCCTCCCTCCCGCAGGCTGTGGTTCCGCCGGAGCCAGCACTACGTCTCGGCCGGAGTGGACGCTCCCGACGGGCGGACGGTGATCTCGGCCTCCAGCGGCGAGTGGGCTCTGAAGCAGCACCTGGCCTCCCCCCGGGGTGGGGCGGCCGCCCGGAATGTGGGCCGGGTGCTGGGCCAGCGGTGCCTGCGGGCCGGCCTGGGCTACCTCTCCTTCCACGCTCTCCCCGGCCAGATGCGCAACGAGACGGTGAGGAGGGCTGCGGGGGAGGGTGGTGGTTGCCGCAGCAACGGTCGCCCTTGGCCTGCATTGCCACGGCAACTGTTTCCCTGGTCGCCAGCGCGACGAGGCCTCGGTTGCCGTGGCGAGGGATATCTTGTAGTTGAGGCTTCCCAGCCTTGGTTGCCATGGCAAGAATTCCCCCCCAGTGATTGGGCGTCATGGGCCTCAGTTGCCATGGCAACAGTCACCTTGTAGATAAGGCCTTTTGGCCTTGGTTGCCATGGCAAGAATTACTCCCCGAGTGATTGGGCGTCATGGGCCTCAGTTGCCATGGCAACAGTCACCTTGTAGTTAAGGCCTTCTGGCCTTGGTTGCTATGGCAAGAACTCCCCCCCCCCCCCCAGTGATTGGGCGTCATGAGCCTCAGTTGCCATGGCGAGGGATACCTTGTAGTTAAGGTCTCCCAGCCTTAGTTGCCATGGCAAGAATTCCCCCCCCCAGTGATTGGGCATCATGGGCCTCAGTTGCCATGGCAACAGTCACCTTGTAGTTAAGGCCTTCTGGCCTTGGTTGCCATGGCAAGAATTACTCCCCCAGTGATTGGGCCTCATGGGCCTCAGTTGCCATGGCAACAGTCACCTTGTAGTTAAGGCCTTCTGGCCTTGGTTGCTATAGCAAGAACTCCCCCCCCCCCAGTGATTGGGCGTCATGAGCCTCAGTTGCCATGGCGAGGGATACCTTGTAGTTAAGGCCTTCTGGCCTTGGTTGCTATGGCAAGAACTCCCCCCCACCCTCCAGTGATTGGGCGTCAGTTGCCATGGCGAGGGATACCTTGTAGTTAAGGCCTCCTGCTCCGAATTCTCCCTCCCCGCCGCCCCCCACCGCCGGGGATTGGGTGTCACGGGTCGCCGTGGGCCGCGGCTTCCCCCCGTCAGTCCGGGGGTGTCACGGCAAGCCCGGGGAGGTTAGCGGGCCACGCCTCACCCCTCTCCCTCGCTCACTACCTCTCCCTCCTCCTCCGGCAGATGCAGCTGTTCTGCGCGGCCATGAAGGAGGCCGGCGTGATCCTGAGCGAACCCCGCCGCGTGCGCGGGAAGCAGTGAGGCGGCGGGGGGGTTGGAGAGAGAGACCGGGCCGACGGATCGCGGGGAAGACTCACCTCGGGAGGGGTCTGGTGCCGGACGTGCACAGCAAGATCCCAGCATCTCCCCTCCCCCCCCGCCGGGGCTGGGGGGGGTAGGCAACTGAATCGCGCGCAGCGGGAAATCCGTCGAACTTGCGGCAGCCGTACCTGGAAATGAATCTGTAACTTACAATGAGTGTGTACGTGTGGAATTAAACTCGGCATGAAACGCTCTAGTCCCGTCGTAAGTCCAGGGGGGAGACGGTCTCTGGCCCCCGCCGAGCACGAGAGATCGAGGCGCGAATCCACCCCCCCACCCCCCCACCGTTCGGAAATCGGACGGCGTAGGGGAAGAAGTTATTCCCGAATCGTTGAGCGAGTGCCTTCAGGCTCCTGTACCTCCTCCCTGACGGTAGCAGTGAGAAGGGGGCAACTCTTCTCTATTATTTAAACGGGGAGAGAATTCAAAGTTCGGAGATGCAACGGGACTTGTACAGGAAACCCTTTTTATGTTGTACATCTACGATTTGGATTATGGAATAGATGGCTTTGTGGCTAAGTTTGCTGACGATACGAAAATAAGTGGAGGGGACTGTTGTGTTGAGGAAACGGGGAGTCTGCAGAGAGACTTGGATAGATTGGAAGAATGGGCAGAGAAGTGCCAAATGAAATACAATGTTGGAAAGTGTATGGTTATGCACTTTGGCAGAAGAAATAAACGAGCAGACTATTGTTTAAATGGGGAAAGAATTCAAAGTTCTGAGATGCAACGGGACTTGGGAGTCCGCGTACAGGATACCCTTAAAGTTAACCTCCAGGTTGAGTCGGTGGTGAAGAAGGCGAATGCAATGTTGGCATTCATTTCTAGAGGAATAGAGTATAGGAGCAGGGATGTGATGTTGAGGCTCTATAAGGCGCTGGTGAGACCTCACTTGGAGTACTGTGGGCAGTTTTGGTCTCCTTATTTAAGAAAGGATGTGCTGACGTTGGAGAGGGTACAGAGAAGATTCACTAGCATGATTCCGGGAATGAGAGGGTTAACATATGAGGAACGTTTGTCCGCTCTTGGACTGTATTCCTTGGAGTTTAGAAGAATGAGGGGGGACCTCATAGAAACATTTCGAATGTTGAAAGGCATGGACAGAGTGGATGTGGCAAAGTTGTTTCCCATGGTGGGGGAGTCTAGTACGAGAGGGCATGACTTAAGGATTGAAGGGCGCCCATTCAGAACAGAAATGCGAAAAAATTTTTTTAGTCAGAGGTTGGTGAATCTATGGAATTTGTTGCCACGGGTAACAGTGGAGGCCAAGTCATTGGGTGTATTTAAGGCAGAGATTGATAGGTATCTGAGTAGCCAGGGCATCAAAGGTTACGGTGAGAAGGCGGGGGAGTGGGACTGAATGGGAGATTGGATCAGCTCATGATAAAATGGCGGAGTAGACTCGATGGGCCGAATGGCCGACTTCTGCCCCTTTGTCTTATGGTCTTAAGTCCCGGGTGATGGGTGTCCTTCAGGGACAGTTGTTACCCCTCAACCATCAGGAAGGAGGTACAGGAGCCTCAGGACCCACACCACCAGGTTCAGGAACAGTTGTTACCCCTCAACCATCAGGAAGGAGGTACAGGAGCCTCAGGACCCACACCACCAGGTTCAGGGACAGTTATTACCCCTCAACCATCAGGAAGGATGTACAGGAGCCTCAGGACCCACACCACCAGGTTCAGGGACAGTTATCACCCCTCAACCATCAGGAAGGAGATACAGGAGCCTCAGGACCCACACCACCAGGTTCAGGGACAGTTATCACCCCTCAACCATCAGGAAGGAGGTACAGGAGCCTCAGGACCCACACCACCAGGTTCAGGGACAGTTATTACCCCTCAACCATCAGGAAGGATGTACGGGAGCCTCAGGACCCACACCACCAGGTTCAGGGACAGTTATTACCCCTCAACCATCAGGAAGGAGGTACGGGAGCCTCAGGACCCACACCACCAGGTTCAGGGACAGTTATTACCCCTCAACCATCAGGAAGGAGGTACGGGAGCCTCAGGACCCACACCACCAGGTTCAGGGACAGTTATTACCCCTCAACCATCAGGAAGGAGGTACAGGAGCCTCAGGACCCACACCACCAGGTTCAGGGACAGTTATTACCCCTCAACCATCAGGAAGGAGGTACAGGAGCCTCAGGACCCACACCACCAGGTTCAGGGACAGTTATCACCCCTCAACCATCAGGAAGGAGGTACAGGAGTCTCAGGACCCACACCACCAGGTTCAGGGACAGTTATCACCCCTCAACCATCAGGAAGGAGGTACAGGAGCCTCAGGACCAACACCACCAGGTTCAGGGACAGTTATCACCCCTCAACCATCAGGAAGGAGGTACAGGAGCCTCAGGACCCACACCACCAGGTTCAGGGACAGTTATCACCCCTCAAACATCAGGAAGGAGGTACAGGAGCCTCAGGACCCACATCACCAGGTTCAGGGACAGTTATTACCCCTCAACCATCAGGAAGGAGGTACAGGAGCCTCAGGACCCACACCACCAGGTTCAGGGACAGTTATTACCCCTCAACCATCAGGAAGGAGGTACAGGAGCCTCAGGACCCACACCACCAGGTTCAGGGACAGTTATCACCCCTCAACCATCAGGAAGGAGGTACAGGAGCCTCAGGACCCACACCACCAGGTTCAGGGACAGTTATTACCCCCTCAACCATCAGGAAGGAGGTACAGGAGCCTCAGGACCCACACCACCAGGTTCAGGGACAGTTATCACCCCTCAACCATCAGGAAGGAGGTACAGGAGCCTCAGGACCCACACCACCAGGTTCAGGGACAGTTATTACCCCCTCAACCATCAGGAAGGAGGTACAGGAGCCTCAGGACCCACACCACCAGGTTCAGGAACAGTTATTACCCCTCAACCATCAGGAAGGAGGTACAGGAGCCTCAGGACCCACACCACCAGGTTCAGGGACAGTTATCACCCCTCAACCATCAGGAAGGAGGTACAGGAGCCTCAGGACCCACACCACCAGGTTCAGGGACAGTTATCACCCCTCAACCATCAGGAAGGAGGTACAGGAGCCTCAGGACCCACACCACCAGGTTCAGGGACAGTTATTACCCCCTCAACCATCAGGAAGGAGGTACAGGAGCCTCAGGACCCACACCACCAGGTTCAGGGACAGTTATCACCCCTCAACCATCAGGAAGGAGATACAGGAGCCCCAGGACCCACACCACCAGGTTCAGGGACAGTTATCACCCCTCAACCATCAGGAAGGAGATACAGGAGCCTCAGGACCCACACCACCAGGTTCAGGGACAGTTATCACCCCTCAACCATCAGGAAGGAGGTACAGGAGCCTCAGGACCCACACCACCAGGTTCAGGGACAGTTATTACCCCCTCAACCATCAGGAAGGAGGTACAGGAGCCTCAGGACCCACTCCACCAGGTTCAGGGACAGTTATCACCCCTCAACCATCAGGAAGGAGGTACAGGAGCCTCAGGACCCACACCACCAGGTTCAGGAACAGTTATTACCCCTCAACCGTCAGGCTCTTGAACTAGAGGGGATAACTTCACGCAACTTTATTTCACGGTATACAAGCCTGTGCAAAGGTCTCTCACACACACACACACATATATATATATATATATATAGAGATATAGATATATATAGATATTGCTAGGGTACCTAAGACTTTTGCACAGCTCTGTATTTGTCAACGTGGGGCAGAGAGCCAGTCTGTAAAATCTGGCGGGAGCTGAGGACGTTGGGAATGGTGAGGGTGGAACGCCGCGGGACGGGGTGGCAGAGAGGGGGGGCGCCTGGGATGGGACGGGAGGGTGCAGACACATCCAGGCAAGGTCACTCGATAAATGTGAGGTTATCCACTTTGGTGGTAAGAACGGGAAGGCAGATTATTATCTAAATGGAGTCAAGTTAGGAAAAGGGGAAGCACAACGAGATCCAGGTGTTCTTGTACATCAGTTACTGAAAGCAAGCATGCAGGTACAGCAGGCAGTGAAGAAAGCTAATGGCGTGCTGGCCTTCATAACAAGGGGAAATGAGTATAAGAGCAAAGAGGTCCTTCTGCAGCTGTACAGGGCCCTGGTGAGACCACACCTGGAGTACTGTGTGCAGTTTTGGTCTCCAAATTTGAGGAAGGGCATTCTTGCTATTGAGGGAGTGCAGCGTAGGTTCACAAGGTTAATTCCCGGGATGGCGGGACTGTCATATGTCGAAAGATTGGAGCGACTGGGCTTGTATACTCTGGAATTTAGAAGGCTGAGAGGGGATCTTATTGAAACATTAAGGGATTGGACACGCTGGAGGCAGGAAGCACGTTCCCGCTGATGGGTGAGTCCAGAACCAGAGGCCACAGTTTAAGAATAAGGGGTCGGCCATTTAGAAACATAGAAAATAGGTGCAGGAGTAGGCCATTCGGCCCTTCGAGCCTGCACCGGCATTTATTATGATCATGGCTGATCATCCAACTCAGAACCCCGCACCAGCCTTCCCTCCATACCCCCTGATCCCCGTAGCCACAAGGGCCATATCTAACTCCCTCTTAAATATAGCCAATGACCTGGCCTCAACAGTTTCCTGTGGCAGAGAATTACACAGATTCACCACTCTCTGTGTGAAGAAGTTTTTCCTCATCTCGGTCCTAAAAGGCTTCCCCTCTATCCTCAAACTGTGACCCCTCGTTCTGGACTTCCCCAACATCGGGAACAATCTTCCTGCGTCTAGCCTGTCCAATCCCTTTAGGATCTTATACGTTTCAATCAGACCCCCCCCTCAATCTTCTAAATTGCAGAGAGTAGAACACAGCTGAGGGAAAACTTTTTCACCCAGAGAGTGGCGGAGATGTGGAATGCTCTGCCCCAGAAGGCAGTGGAGGCCAAGTCTCTGGATGCTTTCAAGAAAGAGATGGACAGAGCTCTTAAAGATAGTGGAATCAAAGGTTATGGGGATAAGGCAGGAACTGGATACTGATTGTGGGTGATCAGTGAATGGCGGTGCTGGCTCGAAGGGGCCGAATGGCCTACTCCTGCACCTATTGTCTATTGATTCCGAACAACTGGTTCGTTGGTCATTACCGAACGTCTCTCTGACGCCTCCCCTCTCCCTTCCCCTTTTCCCAACCACGACTCCCCTCTCCCTGCCCCCCTTCCCACTCTCAGTCCACATCAGAATCAGGATTATCGTCGCTCACACGTCTTGAAGTTTGTGTTTTCTTTTTGCAACAGCAGTACAGTGCAATACGTAAAATTACTACAGCGCTGTGCAGGAGCAAAGGGGTCAGGGAACACAGGTCCCTGGTTCGTGGAAAGTGGTGTCACGGGGAGATCGGGTCGTAAAGAAAGCTTTCGGCCTTCACAGATCAGAGTATTCTGAGCACAGGAGACATCAGGACGTTATGTTGAAGTTGTATCAGATGCTGTTGAGGGCCAATCGTGCAAGTTCGGTCACCTACCCGCAGGAAAGACGTCGACGAGGTCGAAAGAGGGCAGAGAAAATTTACAAGGATGATACCGGGTCTGGAATGTACAATCATCACAGCGATATTTGATTCTGCGCTTCCCGCTCCCTGGATTACAAATATTAAACATTAAAAATAGTAAATATTAAAAATTTAAATTATAAATCACAAATAGAAAAATGGGAAGTAAGGTAGTGCAAAAAAAGAACCGAGAGGCAGGTCCGGATATTTGGAGGGCGCGGCCCAGATCCGGGTCAGGATCCGTTCAGCAGTCTTATCACAGGTGGAAAGAAGCTGTTCCCAAATCTGGCCGTACGAGTCTTCAAACTCCTGAGCCTTCTCCCGGAGGGAAGGGGGACGAGAAGTGTGTTGGGAATGTAGGAGATTGAGGGGAGATTTGATGGAGGTATACAAAATTATGAGGGTATAGATAGGGTTAATGCAAGCAGCTTTTCCCACTGAGGTTGGGTGGGACGACAGCCAGAGGTCGGGGGGGGGGTTAAGGGTGAAAGGCGAGAGGTTTAACGGGGACGTGGAGGGGAAACTTCTTCACCCGGAGGGAGGTGAGAGGGTGCGGGACGAGCTGCCAGCCCGAGTGGTGAACGCCAGCTCGATTCCGACATTGAAGGGAAGTTTGGACGGGTACACGGACGGGAGGGGTGTGGTGAGATGTGGTCCCGGTGCGGGGCAATCCGCAGTTCAACAGTAAAACTACTTGATACCGGTTGAACCCACGGGTCCTTTCTGAGGGTGTCCCGGGGGCCGAGTCTGCAAACCTCCCCCCACCCACCCAGCTCTTTGCCGCGGCCCCGCTCCCTTCGTAATGCTCCCTCCACAGACAACCCTGGAGGGGCAAGTGATTAGCGGGTTATTTAAAGCGGAGGGTGTTCGGTTCCTGGCTGGTCCACACGAGTTGGGGGGGAGAGAGAAAGATCTCACCGAAAGCACCAAAGGTCCTCGTCAGAGTGGACGTGGAGAGGGTGCTTCTGACAGGGAGAGAGACAAGGGGCGAGGAGAGAGATGGACAGGAGGGGAGGTTGGGAGGGACAGTCGATATAATCATACCAGCGCGAGTTAATCCGTCTGAGGAGCCTGGTGGAAGAAGCTGTCCCGGAGCCTGTTGGTCCTGGCTTTTACGCTGTGGTACCGTTTCCCGGATGGCGGCAGCTGGAACAGGTTGTGGTTGGGGCGACTCGGGTCCCCAATGATCCTTCGGGCCCGTTTTACACCCCTGTCTCTGTAAATGTCCTGAATAGTGGGAAGTTCACGTCTACAGATGCGCTGGGCTGTCTGCACCACTCTCTGCAGGTTCCTGTGATTAAGGGAAGTACAGTTCCCATACCAGGCGGTAATGCAGCCGGTCAGGATGCTCTCAGTTGTGTCCCTGAGGAAAGTTCTTAGGATTTGGGGGCTCATCCTGAACCTCTTCAACTGTCTGAGGTGAAAGAGTCACTGTTGTGCTCTTTTCACAACACAGCCGGTATGTACAGACCCTGTGAGATCCTCAGTGATGTTTATGCCGAGGAGCTTAAAGCTGTTCACCCTCTCAACCCCAGATCCATTGATGTCAATAGGGGTTAGTCCATCTCCATCACCTCCCGTCGCCCACAACCAGCTCCTTTGTTTTTGCGACAATGGGGATCTGCGAGAGCTGCAAACCCGGCCTGATCCATCACGGACATATAGAGAAAATGTAGAATAGTACAGCACAGTACAGGCCCTTCGGCCCACAATGTTGTGCTGACCCTCAAACCCTGCCTCCCATATAACCCCCCACCTGAGATTGCTCCATATCCCTGTCTAGTAGTCTCTTAAACTTCACCAGTGTATCTGACTCAGGCAGTGCATTCCACGCACCGACCACTCTCTGAGTAAAAAACCTTCCTCTAATATCCCCCTTGAACTTCCCACCCCTTACCTTAAAGCCATGTCCTCTTGTATTGAGCAGTGGAGCCCTGGGGAAGAGGCGCTGGCTATCCACTCTATCTATTCCTCTTATTATCTTGTACACCTCTATCATGTCTCCTCTCATCCTCCTTCTCTCCAAAGAGTAAAGCCCCAGCTCCCTTAATCTCTGATCATAATGCATACTCTCTAAACCAGGCAGCATCCTGGTAAATCTCCTCTGTACCCTTTCCAATGCTTCCACATCCTTCCTGTAGTGAGGTGACCAGAACTGGACACAATACTCCAAGTGTGGCCTAACCAGAGTTTTATAGAGCTGCATCATTACATCGCGACTCTTAAACTCTATCCCTCGACTTCTGAAAGCTAACACCCCATAAGCTTTCTTAACTACCCTATCCACCTGTGAGGCAACTTTCAGGGATCTGTGGACATGTACCCCCAGATCCCTCTGCTCTTCCATACTACCAAGTATCCTGCCATTTACTTTGTACTTTAAAAAAATGATATCTCAACAAGGTGAGATATCTTACAGCATCATGAAGGACCCCCATCTCCCGGGACGTGCCCTCTTCTCATCGGTACCGTCAGGGAAGAGGTACAGGAGCCTGAAGGCAGACACTCAGCGATTCAGGAACAGCTTCTTCCCCTCTGCCGTCCGATTTCTGAATAGACATTGTGAACCCTTGGAAATTCAAGCAACACACATCAAAGTCGCTGGTGAACGCAGCAGGCCAGGCAGCATCTCTAGGAAGAGGTACAGTCGACGTTTCAGGCCAAGACCCTTCGTCAGGACTAACTGAAGGAAGAGTTAGTGAGAGATTTGAGAGTGGGAGGGCAAGGGGGAGATTCGAAATGATCGGAGAAGACTGGAGGGGGAGGGATGGAGCCAAGAGCTGGACAGGTGATTGGCAAAAGGGATACGAGAGGGTCATGGGACAGGAGGCCCAGGGAGAAGGAAAAGGTGTGGGGGGGGAGAACCAGAGGATGGGGAAGGGGTGTACTGAGAGGGACATAGAAACATAGAAAATAGGTGCAGGAGTAGGCCATTCGGCCCTTCGAGCCTGCACCGCCATTCAGTATGATCATGGCTGATCATCCAACTCAGAACCCTGCACCAGCCTTCCCTCCATACCCACTGATCCCCGTAGCCACAAGGGCCATATCTAACTCCCTCTTAAATATAGCCAATGAACTGGCCTCAACTGTTTCCTGTGGCAGAGAATTCCACAGATTCACCACTCTCTGTGTGAAGAAGTTCTTCCTCATCTCGGTCCTAAAAGGCTTCCACTTTATCCTCAAACTGTGACCCCTCGTTCTGGACTTCCCCAACATCGGGAACAATCTTCCTGCATCTAGCCTGTCCAATCCCTTTAGGATTTTATACGTTTCAATCAGATCCCCCCTCAATCTTCTAAATTCCAACGAGTACAAGCCCAGTTCATCCAGTCTTTCTTCATATGAAAGTCCTGCCATCCCAGGAATCAATCTGGTGAACCTTCTTTGTACTCCCTCTATGGCAAAGATGTCTTTCCTCAGATTAGGGGACCAAAACTGCACACAATACTCCAGGTGTGGTCTCACCAAGGCCTTGTACAACTGCAGTAGTACCTCCCTGCTCCTGTACTCGAATCCTCTCGCTATAAATGCCAGCATACCGTTCGCCTTTTTCACCGCCTGCTGTACCTGCATGCCCACTTTCAATGACTGGTGTATAATGACACCCAGGTCTCGTCGCACCTCCCCTTTTCCTAATCACACCTACCTTTTGTAAATGCCCTGAATCATGGGAAGATCACATCTACAGATATGCTGGGCTGTCCACACCACTCTCCGCAGAGTCCTGCGATTGAGGGGAGTACAGTTCCCATACCAGGCACTGATGCAGCCAGTCAGGATGCTCTCAATTGTGCCCCTGTAGAAAGTTCCTAGGATTTGCGGGTCCATACCAAACTTCCTCAACCATCTGAGGTGAAAGAGGCGCTGTCGTGCCTGAGTTATCAGGAAAGATTGAACAGTTTGGGACTTTATACCTGGGAATGCAGAAGATCCAGAGGAGATTTGATGGAGGTGTACAAAATTCTGAGGGGTATCGACAGGGTAAACTCAAGCAGGCTTTCCCCACCGAGGTTGGGTGGGGACGACAGCCGGAGGTCAGGGGGTTAAGGGGTGAAAGGCGAGAGGTTTGAGGGGAACGTGGAGGGGAAACTTCTTCACTCAGAGGGAGGCGAGGACTGCCAGCCCGAGTGGTGAACGCCAGCTCGATTCCGACGTCGAAGAGAAGTCTGGACGGGAGGGCTGTGGTCCCGGCGCGGGTCGACGGGAGCCGGCAGTTTAAATGGCACCAGCACAGACTAGATGGGCCGAAGGGCATGTTTCTCTGCTGTTCTTCTAAGACGATATGACCCTACCCACATACATGTGTGGTAAGACTTTCGCACTGTACTCTACCAGGTCTCCTTATAGACAAAAGTATATTTATTATCAAAGTACATATCCGTCACCCCATACCACCCTGGGATTCATTTTGTTGCGGGCATACCCAGTAAACCCTCTATAGAATCAATGAGACACCACACCAACTCGGGTTTTCAAGCAGTGAGCAAAAGACAGCAAACTGCGCGAACACAAAAAGGAAGAAATAATAATAATGAATAAATAAATATTGAGAACGTGAGATGAACAGTCCTTGAAAGTGAGTCCACAGGTTGTGGGAACGTTTCACTGATGGGGTGAGTGAAGTTATCCCCTCTGGTTCAAGAGCCTGATGGTTGAGGGGTGATAACTGTCCCTGAACCTGGTGGTGTGGGTCCTGAGGCTCCTGTACCTCCTTCCTGATGCTTAAGGGGTAATAACTGTCCCTGAATCTGGTGGTGTGGGTCCTGAGGCTCCTGTACCTCCTTCCTGATGGTTGAGTGGTAATAACTGTTCCTGAACCTGGTGGTGTGGGTCCTGAGGCTCCTGTACCTCCTTCCTGATGGTTGAGGGGTGATAACTGTCCCTGAACCTGGTGGTGTGGGTCCTGAGGCTCCTGTACCTCCTTCCTGATGGTTGAGGGGTGATAACTGTCCCTGAACCTGGTGGTGTGGGTCCTGAGGCTCCTGTACCTCCTTCCTGATGGTTGAGGGGTGATAACTGTCCCTGAACCTGGTGGTGTGGGTCCTGAGGCTCCTGTACCTCCTTCCTGATGGTTGAGGGGTGATAACTGTCCCTGAACCTGATGCTGTGGGTCCTGAGGCTCCTGTACCTCCTTCCTGATGGTTGAGGGGTAATAACTGTCCCTGAACCTGGTGGTGTGGGTCCTGAGGCTCCTGTACCTCCTTCCTGATGGTTGAGGGGTGATAACTGTCCCTGAACCTGGTGGTGTGGGTCCTGAGGCTCCTGTCCCTCCTTCCTGATGGTTGAGGGGTGATAACTGTCCCTGAACCTGGTGGTGTGGGTCCTGAGGCTCCTGTACCTCCTTCCTGATGGTTGAGGGGTAATAACTGTCCCTGAACCTGGTGGTGTGGGTCCTGAGGCTCCTGTACCTCCTTCCTGATGGTTGAGGGGTAATAACTGTTCCTGAACCTGGTGGTGTGGGTCCTGAGGCTCCTGTACCTCCTTCCTGATGGTTGAGGGGTAATAACTGTCCCTGAACCTGGTGGTGTGGGTCCTGAGGCTCCTGTACCTCCTTCCTGATGGTTGAGGGGTAATAACTGTTCCTGAACCTGGTGGTGTGGGTCCTGAGGCTCCTGTACCTCCTTCCTGATGGTTGAGGGGTGATAAATGTCCCTGAACCTGGTGGTGTGGGTCCTGAGGCTCCTGTACCTCCTTCCTGATGGTTGAGGGGTAATAACTGTCCCTGAACCTGGTGGTGTGGGTCCTGAGGCTCCTGTACCTCCTTCCTGATGGTTGAGGGGTAATAACTGTTCCTGAACCTGGTGGTGTGGGTCCTGAGGCTCCTGTACCTCCTTCCTGATGGTTGAGGGGTGATAACTGTCCCTGAACCTGGTGGTGTGGGTCCTGAGGCTCCTGTACCTCCTTCCTGATGGTTGAGGGGTAATAACTGTTCCTGAACCTGGTGGTGTGGGTCCTGAGGCTCCTGTACCTCCTTCCTGATGGTTGAGGGGTAATAACTGTTCCTGAACCTGGTGGTGTGGGTCCTGAGGCTCCTGTACCTCCTTCCTGATGGTTGAGGGGTAATAACTGTTCCTGAACCTGGTGGTGTGGGTCCTGAGGCTCCTGTACCTCCTTCCTGATGGTTGAGGGGTGATAACTGTCCCTGAACCTGATGCTGTGGGTCCTGAGGCTTCTGTACCTCCTTCCTGATGGTTGAGGGGTGATAACTGTCCGTGAACCTGGTGGTGTGGGTCCTGAGGCTCCTGTACCTCCTTCCTGATGGTTGAGGGGTGATAACTGTCCCTGAACCTGATGCTGTGGGTCCTGAGGCTCCTGTACCTCCTTCCTGATGGTCGAGGGGTGATAACTGTCCGTGAACCCGGTAGTGTGGGTCCTGAGGCTCCTGTACCTCCTTCCTGATGGTTGAGGGGTGATAACTGTCCCTGAACCTGATGCTGTGGGTCCTGAGGCTCCTGTACCTCCTTCCTGATGGTTGAGGGGTAATAACTGTCCCTGAACCTGGTGGTGTGGGTCCTGAGGCTCCTGTACCTCCTTCCTGATGGTTGAGGGGTAATAACTGTCCCTGAACCTGATGCTGTGGGTCCTGAGGCTCCTGTACCTCCTTCCTGATGGTTGAGGGGTAATAACTGTCCCTGAACCTGGTGGTGTGGGTCCTGAGGCTCCTGTCCCTCCTTCCTGATGGTTGAGGGGTGATAACTGTCCCTGAACCTGGTGGTGTGGGTCCTGAGACTCCTGTACCTCCTTCCTGATGGTTGAGGGGTAATAACTGTCCCTGAACCTGATGCTGTGGGTCCTGAGGCTCCTGTACCTCCTTCCTGATGGTTGAGGGGTAATAACTGTCCCTGAACCTGGTGGTGTGGGTCCTGAGGCTCCTGTCCCTCCTTCCTGATGGTTGAGGGGTGATAACTGTCCCTGAACCCGGTGGTGTGGGTCCTGAGGCTCCTGTACCTCCTTCCTGATGGTTGAGGGGTAATAACTGTCCCTGAACCTGGTGGTGTGGGTCCTGAGGCTCCTGTACCTCCTTCCTGATGGTTGAGGGGTGATAACTGTCCCTGAACCTGGTGATGTGGGTCCTGAGGCTCCTGTACCTCCTTCCTGATGGTTGAGGGGTGATAACTGTCCCTGAACCTGGTGGTGTGGGTCCTGAGGCTCCTGTCCCTCCTTCCTGACGGCAGCAGTGAGAAGAGAGCACGTCCTGGGTGGTGGGGGTCCCTGATGGTGGATGCTGCTTTCCTGCGACAACGCACCGTGCAGACGTGCTCAATGGTGGGGAGGGCTTTACCCGTGACGGGCTGGGCTGTACCCACGACTTTTTGTAGGGTTTTTCCGTTCGAGGACGTTGGCGTTCCCTCCTCAGGCTGTGATGCGGCCGGTCGGTATCCTCTCCACCGCACACGTTCGAACGAAATGCAGCCCTCTTCGAATTGCATCTGCGTCTCGGGCCCGGGGTCGGGTCCTCGCAGACGCTGGGCGGCCAGGAACGTGGCGCGGCTCACCCACTCTCCCGCGAGTGCGGCCTCGCCGACATCTCGTACAACCGCGGCGTGACCTCTCGGTGCCCTGCCCGTCTACCCGTGAGCTCCCCACTTTTTCGGAACCCTCTGTTCTGCGACGCCAACCCCCCTCTCACCCCCGGGGCCCTGCCGTTCGCCGCGGGAGTCCTTCCCGAACCACGACTCCTCGCCCCCGTCTGGAATTAAACTGCGCCTGCCACACCTCGGCCCACCCGCCCAGCTGACCAAGATCCCCCCCCCCTCAGCCCCGGCAAAGACCTCCGCCGCGCGCAAAAACGCAGGCAGGACGTCCCGACTGCACTCGGTGACCTGCCCCAATGAGGGCCAAACGCCTCGTTCGCCGCCCCATCTACCTGCGACCCCACTTTCAGAGAACCGGGACCCTGCGCCCCGAGGTCCCTCCGATCGACAACACACACTCCAGGGGCCTGTGAAACCACCCCCCGATCTGACGTCCCAAAACGCACTTCGCCAAATTAAAGCCCGTGTGAAATTCCTCTCCGCACAATTCCTCTGTCAACCCTGATAAAGAAACCCTCCCAAATCCCAGAAGATGAGGGAAACTCAGCAAAGGAAAGCACGAACAGTTTTATTCTGTGACCTGGACTACGTGGTTACACGGGGGATGACGGGGAGACGCAGGAGGGAGTGAGGGACGGAGACAGAGAGAGACTTGGGGCTGACAGAGAGAGAGAGAGAGACTGGACAGAAATATCCCAGGACGGGGGAAGCGTAGGGGTAGAGAGGTCCCGCAGACCGGAAGCAGGACTGGGACACGGCTAACTCCACGGGAGGGACAGGAGGAGGAGAAAGGGGAGAGTGTGGGCTAGTTTGTGTACAGAACAGGGAGGGAGAACGCGGGATGGGGAGGGAGAACGCGAGCTGGTGCACGGGACGGGGAGGGAGAACGCGAGCTGGTGCGCGGGACGGGGAGGGAGAACGCGAGCTGGTGCGCGGGACGGGGAGGGAGAACGCGGGCTGGTGCGTGGGACGGGGAGGGAGAACGCGAGCTGGTGCGTGGGACGGGGAGGGAGAACGCGAGCTGGTGCGCGGGACGGGGAGAAAGTAAGCGAGCTGGTGCGCGGGACGGGGAGGGAGAACGTGAGCACATGCACATGACAGGGAGGGAGAACGCGAGCTGGTGCGCGGGACAGGGGAGGGAGAACGCGGGCAGGTGCGCGGGACGGGGGGAGGGTACGCGAGCAGGTGCGCGGGACGGGGGGAGGGTACGCGAGCAGGTGCGTGGGACGGGGGAGGGTACGCGGCGGGACGGGGGAGGGTACGCGAGCAGGTGCGCGGGACGGGGAGGGAGAACGCGAGCTGGTGCGCGGGACAGGGGAGGGAGAACGCGGGCTGGTGCGCGGGACGGGGAGAAAGTAAGCGAGCTGGTGCACGGGACGGGGAGGGAGAACGTGAGCACATGCACATGACAGGGAGGGAGAACGCGAGCTGGTGCGCGGGACAGGGGAGGGAGAACGCGGGCAGTTGCGCGGGACGGGGGGAGGGTACGCGAGCAGGTGCGCGGGACGGGGGAGGGTACGCGAGCAGGTGCGCGGGACGGGGAGGGAGAACGCGAGCTGGTGCGCGGGACAGGGGAGGGAGAACGCGGGCAGGTGCGCGGGACGGGGGGAGGGTACGCGAGCAGGTGCGCGGGACGGGGAAGGGTACGCGAGCAGGTGCGCGGGACGGGGAGGGAGAACGCGGGCAGGTGCGCGGGACGGGGAGGGTACGCCATGAGGAACCACCATCTCTCCCTCCTTCTCAGCCGATGTAGATTCGATGGAAGTCGTTGGCCCCGAACGGCGCGTTACATTTCGGGCATTTGCGTTGGCGGGTGTCGTAACGGGTCTTCACGCACTCGGAGCAGAAGACGTGGAAACACTTGGTCAGCACGGCGTCTTTCTTGCGCGCGTTACAGCACGGGCACGTCAGCTTCGACTGGAGAGGGGGGAGAGAGAGGAGACTGTCAATTGTTTGACTGTAAATCCCTTCCCCTACATCCCGGTACTCCAATTCCCCTCCCAGCGCCTCCCGTCCGCTCCCCTCCACCCTCCTCCTCCTCCGCGGGGAGACCCCTCACCTTGTAATCTTTGATCTCCTCCATCAGGATCTCGTCACAGTTGGTGTACAAATCCGGCTTCTTCTGACGCTCCACTTTCCGACGCAGTTTCGAAATGTCCTCCTGTGTCACGGGAGAGTCCCACACGCAGACCGTCAAGCCTACCACGTCCCGGAGGGCTGAGGGGAGCTACGGCCTGTGTCTGACCCCGGGAGTGTGTGATGGAACGGTGCGGAGGGAGATTCGCTCTGTGTCTGACCCCCGGGGAGTGTGTGATGGGACGGTGTGGAGGGAGATTCACTCTGTGTCTGACCCCGGGAGTGTGTGATGGGACGGTGCGGAGGGAGATTCACTCTGTGTCTGACCCCGGGAGTGTGTGATGGGACGGTGCGGAGGGAGATTCACTCTGTGTGCCTGACCCCGGGAGTATGTGATGGGACGGTGTGGAGGGAGATTCACTCTGTGTCTGACCCCGGGAGTGTGTGATGGGACGGTGCGGAGGGAGATTCACTGTGTCTGACCCCGGGGGTGTGTGATGGGACGGTGCGGAGGGAGATTCACTCTGTGTCTGACCCCGGGGGTGTGTGATGGGACGGTGCGGAGGGAGATTCACTCTGTGTCTGACCCTGGGAGTGTGTGATGGGGCGGTGCGGAGGGAGATTCGCTCTGTCTGACCCCGGGAGAGTGTGATGGGACGGTGCGGAGGGAGATTCACTCTGTCTGACCCCGGGAGTGTGTGATGGGACGGTGCAGAGGGAGATTCACTCCGTGTCTGACCCCGGGAGTGTGTGATGGGGCGGTGCGGAGGGAGATTCGCTCTGTGTCTGACCCTGGGAGTGTGTGATGGGACGGTGTGGAGGGAGATTCACTCTGTCTGACCCCGGGAGTGTGTGATGGGACGGTGCGGAGGGAGATTCACTCTGTGTCCGACCCCGGGAGTGTGTGATGGGACGGTGCGGAGGGAGATTCACTCTGTCTGACCCCGGGAGTGTGTGATGGGACGGTGCGGAGGGAGATTCGCTCTGTGTCTGACCCCGGGGGTGTGTGATGGGACGGTGCGGAGGGAGATTCACTCTGTGTCTGACCCCGGGGGTGTGTGATGGGACGGTGCGGAGGGAGATTCACTCTGTGTCTGACCCCGGGAGTGTGTGATGGGACGGTGCGGGGGGAGATTCACTCTGTGTCTGACCCTGGGAGTGTGTGATGGGGCGGTGCGGAGGGAGATTCACTCTCTGCCTACCTGCGCTCTGTTGTAGTTAAAGGCATCCTTCTCTCTGGCGACGCTGCTTTCGATAATTTCATCCTGAACGTCAGCCAACCGGGACTGAACGGCCTCCAGCTGAACTTTCAGTTCCTCTGCAACCTGGGCCGCCTCCACAGCCTGGACAGAGAGAGCATGGGGGTGGGGAGAGAGCGAGGGAGGGGAGAGAGAGAGACCGGGAGGGGAGAGAGAGAGACTGGGAGGGAGAGAGAGAGAGACGGGGAGGGGAGAGAAAGAGAGAGACGGGGAGGGGAGAGAGAGAGAGAGACTGGGAGGGAGAGAGAGAGAGACGGGGAGGGGAGAGAAAGAGAGAGACGGGGAGGGGAGAGAGAGAGAGAGACTGGGAGGGAGAGAGAGAGAGACGGGGAGGGGAGAGAGAGAGAGAGACGGGGAGGGGAGAGAGAGAGAGAGACGGGGAGGGGAGAGAGAGAGAGACGGGGAGGGGAGAGAGAGACGGGGAGGGGAGAGAGAGAGAGACGGGGAGGGGAGAGAGAGATGGGGAGGGGAGAGAGAGAGAGACGGGGAGGGGAGAGAGAGACGGGGAGGGGAGAGAGAGAGAGAGACGGGGAGGGGAGAGAGAGAGAGACGGGGAGGGGAGAGAGAGAGAGAGACGGGGAGGGGAGAGAGAGAGAGACGGGGAGAGGGAGAGAGAGACGGGGAGGGGAGAGAGAGAGAGACGGGGAGGGGAGAGAGAGATGGGGAGGGGAGAGAGAGAGAGACGGGGAGGGGAGAGAGAGAGAGACGGGGAGGGGAGAGAGAGACGGGGAGGGGAGAGAGAGAGAGAGACGGGGAGGGGAGAGAGAGAGAGACGGGGAGGGGAGAGAGAGAGAGAGACGGGGAGGGGAGAGAGAGACGGGGAGGGGAGAGAGAGAGAGAGACGGGGAGGGGAGAGAGAGAGAGACGGGGAGGGGAGAGAGAGAGAGAGACGGGGAGGGGAGAGAGAGACGGGGAGGGGAGAGAGAGAGAGAGACGGGGAGGGAGAGAGAGAGACGGGGAGGGGAGAGAGAGACGGGGAGGGGAGAGAGAGAGAGACGGGGAGAGGGAGAGAGAGAGAGACGGGGAGGGAGAGAGAGAGAGACGGGGAGGGGAGAGAGAGACGGGGAGGGAGAGAGAGAGACGGGGAGGAGAGAGAGAGACGGGGAGGGGAGAGAGAGAGACGGGGAGGGGAGAGAGAGAGAGACGGGGAGGGGAGAGAGAGAGAGACGGGGAGGGAGAGAGAGAGACGGGGAGGGAGAGAGAGAGAGACGGGGAGGGGAGAGAGAGAGACGGGGAGGGGAGAGAGAGACGGGGAGGGGAGAGAGAGACGGGGAGGGGAGAGAGAGACAGGGAGGGGAGAGAGAGAGAGACGGGGAGGGGAGAGAGAGAGAGACAGGGAGGGGAGACAGAGAGAGATGGGGAGGGGAGAGAGAGATGGGGAGGGGAGAGAGAGAGACAGGGAGGAGAGAGAGAGACGGGGAGGGGAGAGAGAGACGGGGAGGGGAGAGAGAGAGAGAGACGGGGAGGGGAGAGAGAGACGGGGAGTGGAGAGAGAGAGACGGGGAGGGGAGAGAGAGAGAGACGGGGAGGGGAGAGAGAGACGGGGAGGGAGAGAGAGAGACGGGGAGGGGAGAGGGAGACGGGGAAGGGAGAGAGAGACGGGAAGGAATGGAGAGAGAGAGACGGGGAAGGGAGAGGGAGACGGGGAAGGGAGAGGGAGACGGGGAGGAGAGAGAGACGGGGAGGAGAGAGAGACGGGGAAGGGAGAGAGAGACGGGGAGGGGAGAGAGAGAGACGGGGAGGGGAGAGAGAGAGACGGGGAGGGGAGAGAGAGAGACGGGGAGGGGAGAGAGAGACGGGGAGGGAGAGAGAGAGAGACGGGGAAGGGAGAGAGAGAGACGGGGAGGGGAGAGAGAGAGAGACGGGGAGGGGAGAGAGAGACGGGGAGGGAGAGAGAGAGACGGGGAGGGGAGAGGGAGACGGGGAAGGGAGAGAGAGACGGGAAGGAATGGAGAGAGAGAGACGGGGAAGGGAGAGGGAGACGGGGAAGGGAGAGGGAGACGGGGAAGGGAGAGGGAGACGGGGAGGAGAGAGAGACGGGGAGGAGAGAGAGACGGGGAAGGGAGAGAGAGACGGGGAGGGGAGAGAGAGAGACGGGGAGGGGAGAGAGAGAGACGGGGAGGGGAGAGAGAGAGACGGGGAGGAGAGAGAGACAGGGAAGGGAGAGAGAGACGGGGAAGGGAGAGAGAGACGGGGAAGGGAGAGAGAGACCGGGAAGGGAGAGAGAGACAGGGAGGGGAGAGAGAGACGGGGAGGGGAGAGAGAGACAGGGAGGGGAGAGAGAGACAGGGAGGGGAGTAGAGAGAGACGGGGAAGGGAGAGAGAGAGACAGGGAGGGGAGAGAGAGACGGGGAGGGGAGAGAGAGACAGGGAAGGGAGAGAGAGACAGGGAGGGGAGAGAGAGACAGGGAGGGGAGAGAGAGACGGGGAGGGGAGAGAGAGACGGGGAAGGGAGAGAGAGACAGGGAGGGGAGAGAGAGACGGGGAGGGGAGAGAGAGACAGGGAAGGGAGAGAGAGACAGGGAAGGGAGAGAGAGACGGGGAAGGGAGAGAGAGACGGGGAGGGGAGAGAGAGACGGGGAGGGGAGAGAGAGAGGCGGGGAGGGGAGAGAGAGAGAGACGGGAAGGAATGGAGAGAGAGAGACGGGGAAGGGAGAGGGAGACGGAGAAGGGAGAGACAGACAGGGAAGGGAGAGAGAGACGGGAAGGGAGAGAGAGACAGGGAAGGGAGAGAGAGACGGGGAGGGGAGAGAGACGGGGAGGAGAGAGAGACGGGGAAGGGAGAGAGAGACGGGGAAGGGAGAGAGAGACGGGAAGGGAGAGGGAGACGGGGAGGAGAGAGAGACGGGGAGGAGAGAGAGACGGAGAAGGGAGAGAGAGACGGGGAGGGGAGAGAGAGAGACGGGGAGGGGAGAGAGAGACAGGGAAGGGAGAGAGAGACGGGGAGGAGAGAGAGACAGGGAAGGGAGAGAGAGACGGGGAAGGGAGAGAGAGACGGGGAAGGGAGAGAGAGACGGGGAAGGGAGAGAGAGACGGGGAGGGGAGAGAGAGACGGGGAGGGGAGAGAGAGACGGGGAGGGGAGTAGAGAGAGACGGGGAAGGGAGAGAGAGAGACAGGGAGGGGAGAGAGAGACGGGGAGGGGAGAGAGAGACAGGGAAGGGAGAGAGAGACAGGGAGGGGAGAGAGAGACAGGGAGGGGAGAGAGAGACAGGGAGGGGAGAGAGAGACGGGGAGGGGAGAGAGAGACGGGGAAGGGAGAGAGAGACAGGGAGGGGAGAGAGAGACGGGGAGGGGAGAGAGAGACAGGGAAGGGAGAGAGAGAGAGAGACGGGGAGGGGAGAGAGAGAGACGGGGAGGGGAGAGAGAGACAGGGAAGGGAGAGAGAGACGGGGAGGAGAGAGAGACAGGGAAGGGAGAGAGAGACGGGGAAGGGAGAGAGAGACGGGGAAGGGAGAGAGAGACGGGGAAGGGAGAGAGAGACGGGGAAGGGAGAGAGAGACAGGGAGGGGAGAGAGAGACGGGGAGGGGAGAGAGAGACAGGGAGGGGAGTAGAGAGAGACGGGGAAGGGAGAGAGAGAGACAGGGAGGGGAGAGAGAGACGGGGAGGGGAGAGAGAGACAGGGAAGGGAGAGAGAGACAGGGAGGGGAGAGAGAGACAGGGAGGGGAGAGAGAGACAGGGAGGGGAGAGAGAGACGGGGAGGGGAGAGAGAGACGGGGAAGGGAGAGAGAGACGGGGAGGGGAGAGAGAGACGGGGAGGGGAGAGAGAGACAGGGAAGGGAGAGAGAGACAGGGAAGGGAGAGAGAGACGGGGAAGGGAGAGAGAGACGGGGAGGGGAGAGAGAGACGGGGAGGGGAGAGAGAGAGGAGGGGAGGGGAGAGAGAGAGAGACGGGAAGGAATGGAGAGAGAGAGACGGGGAAGGGAGAGGGAGACGGAGAAGGGAGAGACAGACAGGGAAGGGAGAGAGAGACGGGAAGGGAGAGAGAGACGGGGAGGAGAGAGAGAGAGAGACGGGGAGGGGAGAGAGACGGGAAGGAATGGAGAGAAAGAGACGTGGAAGGGAGAGAGAGACGGGGAAGGGAGAGAGAGAGACGGGGAGGGGAGAGAGAAACGGGAAGGAATGGAGAGAGAGAGAGACGGGGAGGGGAGAGAGAGACGGGGAAGGGAGAGAGAGACGGGGAAGGGAGAGGGAGATGGAGAAGGGAGAGAGAGACGGGGAAGGGAGAGGAGAGACACGGAGGGGTAGAGAAACCAGAGGGGGCGGGCGGAGAGAGAGAAGCAGAGGAGGACGAGAAAAGCAAGTTAAAGTTATTGGGAGTCCCTCCATCTCTCCCGCTGTCGCGGAATGCACCGTGTTTTGGCCTCTCGCTGTCTGCCGGGATCTCAGACAGCGCACAGAGCCGAGACAGACTCGGGTTTTGCAAAGGCGACGGGGGTCCGCCAGGACGCTGCCTGGATCGCAGAGGGCGGGGAGCTCGGGCAGACTCCGGTCGTTTCCTGCGGCGCGTCGGAGACTGAGGGGGAGATCGGACGGAGGTTGGTCCGATTACCGGAGTCGCAGACAGCCTCACACCACCCCCCTCCCCCAGGGGTTTCTCCCCATTTTCACGGAGGCCTGCAGTGGTCCAAACCGCTGGCCGAGACACTGCGCCTCTTCGGGGGGGGGGGGGCTGAAGAAATCCGGCCTGTCAATAGACAATAGAAGCAGGAGTGGGCCATTCAGCCCTTCGAGCCAGCACCGCCATTCACAATGATCATGGCCGATCATCCACAATCAGTATCCAGTTCCTGCCTTATCCCCTTATCCCTTCACTCCGCTATCTTTAAGAGCTGTGTCCATCTCTTTCTTGAAAGCATCCGGAGACTTGGCCTCCACTGCCTTCTGGGGCAGAGCATTCCACATCTCCGCCACTCTCTGGGTGAAAAAGTTTTCCCTCAACTCCGTTCTACTCTCTGCAATTTAGAAGATTGAGGGGGGGGTCTGATTGAAACGTATAAGATCCTAAAGGGATTGGACAGGCTAGATGCAGGAAGATTGTTCCCGATGTTGGGGAAGTCCAGAACGAGGGGTCACAGTTTGAGGATAAAGGGGAAGCCTTTTAGGACCGAGATGAGGAAAAACTTCTTCACACAGAGAGTGGTGAATCTGTGGAATTCTCTGCCACAGGAAACAGTTGAGGCCAGTTCATTGGCTCTGTTTAAGAGGGAGTTAGATACGGCCCTTGTGGCTACGGGGATCAGGGGGTATGGAGGGAAGGCTGGTGCGGGGTTCTGAGTTGGATGATCAGCCGGGATCATACTGAATGGCGGGGCAGGCTCGAAGGGCCGAATGGCCTACTCCTGCACCTATTTTCTGTTTCTAAATGGCCTACCCCTTATTCTTAAACTGTGGCCTCTGGTTCTGGACTCACCCATCAGCGGGAACATGTTTCCTGCCTCCAGCGTGTCCAATCCCTTAATGTTTCAATAAGATCCCCTCTCATCCTTCTAAATTCCAGAGTATACAAGCCCAGTCGCTCCAATCTTTCCACATATGACAGTCCCGCCATCCCGGGAATTAACCTGGTGAACCTACGCTGCACTCCCTCAATAGCAAGAATGTCCTTCCTTGAATTTGGAGACCAAAACTGCGCACAGTACTCCAGGTGTGGTCTCACCAGGGCCCTGTACAGCTGCAGAAGGACCTCTTTGCTCTGATACTCAATTCCCCTTGTTATGAAGGCCAGCAAGCCCGTCAACCCTCACCAGTCTTTACAGAAAGCGTCCCGCCCGGACGCATTTAAGAGTCGCGATGTAATGATGCAGCTCTGTAAAACTCTGGTTAGGCCACACTTGGAGTACTGTGTCCAGTTCTGGTCTCCTCACTATAGGAAGGATATGGAAGCATTGGAAAGGGTACAGAGGAGATTTACCAGGATGCTGCCTGGTTCAGAGAGTATGCATTATGATCAGAGATTAAGGGAGCGAGGGCTTTACACTTTGGAGAGAAGGAGGATGAGAGGAGACATGATAGAGGTGTACAAGATAATAAGAGGAATAGATAGAGTGGATAGCCAGCGTCTCTTCCCCAGGGCACCACTGCTCAATACAAGAGGACATGGCTTTAAGGTAAGGGGTGGGAAGTTCAAGGGGGATATTAGAGGAAGGTTTTTTACTCAGAGAGTGGTCGGTGCGTGGAATGCACTGCCTGAGTCAGATACACTGGTGAAGTTTAAGAGACGACTAGACAGGTATATGGAGGAATCTAAGGTGGGGGCTTATATGGGAGGCAGGGTTTGAGGGTCAGCACAACGTTGTGGGCTGAAGGGCCTGTACTGTGCTGTGCTGTACTCTATGTTCTATCCTGTCATGTGTCTCCAGGTACTCCGTAATCTCATCCCGATCTGACTCTGCCTCCACGTCCCGCCGCCGGTATCCTCGAAGGGCCCCCACCCCACCCCACCCTGCAACACCCTCTCACCCCTCTCTCCCGTCGGGCAGCAATGCACGGCGACCCATGTCGACAGCCGTTCACCGGACCTCGGGAAGCGCGGCCCCACCTGGGGCACGGGACCGGGGGGGGGGAGGGGGGCCGACCGCAGCCTGGGCCGAGGTGCAGCAAACGCAGTTTAATTCGGATCGGGGCGAGCTGTTGCGTTTTGGGAAGTCGGAGCGAGGGAGAACTGCTGCGAACGGCCGGGTGGGGCGGGGTGGGGGGGGGAGCGTGGTAGAGCAGGGGGGACCTCGGGGTGCAGGGAGGCGGGACCCTGAAAGCCAAGTCACAGGGAGACGGGGCAGTGACGGACTCTGGGGAGTTAACCCAGGGCAGGATTTCGCAGTGAACAGCAGGGGGCCCCCGTTCCAGAACAGAGACCCAGGGGTACAGGGTTCCCCGACAAAGGTAGACAGGGGGAGAAGGAAGGGTGTGTCGGGCCGGCCTTGGTCGGCCAGGGCACCGAGAGCAGGAGGCGGGAGGTCGCGTCTCGGTCGCACGGGACGTCGGTGAGGCCGCACTTGGGGTACGGTGTTCGATCTTGGTCGCCCTGCTGTGGGAAAGACGCCGTCAAGCCGGGAAGAGTGCCGAGGGGGATTTAGGAGGATGTCGCCGGGACTGAGTTACGGAGAGAGGTCGGGCAGGTTGTGACTTTATTCCCTGGAGCGTCGCGGTGACCTTACGGGGGGGGTGTTAAACCACCAGGGGGCACAGATAGGGTGAACGTGCACAGACTTTTTCCCCCAGGGTCGGGGAATCGAGAACCGGAGGGCACAGGTTTAGGGTGAGAGGGGGGAAAAGAGATTTAATAGGGGACACTTTTTCACCCAGAAGGTGGTCCAGAGGGAGTGGTCAGGGCAGGTACATTGACGACACTGGGACAGGGACACGGGTAGGGAAGGTTTAGAGGGATACGGGTGGTCTGTCTATGGGACGAGCTGCCAGGGGAAGTGGTCGGGGCAGGTACATTAACGACACTGGGACAGGGACACGGATAGGGAAGGTTTAGAGGGATACGGGTGGTCTGTCTGTGGTCCGAGCTGCCAGGGGAAGTGGTCGAGGCAGGTACATTAACGACACTGGGACAGGGACACGGATAGGGAAGGTTTAGAGGGATACGGGTGGTCCGTCTATGGTCCGAGCTGCCAGGGGAAGTGGTCGGGACAGGTACATTAACGACACTGGGACAGGGATACGGATAGGGAAGGTTTAGAGGGATACGGGTGGTCTGTCTGTGGGACGAGCTGCCAGGGGAAGTGGTCAGGGCAGGTACATTGACGACACTGGGACAGGGACACGGATAGGGAAGGTTTAGAGGGATACGGGTGGTCTGTCTGTGGTCCGAGCTGCCAGGGGAAGTGGTCGGGGCAGGTACATTAACGACACTGGGACAGGGACACGGATAGGGAAGGTTTAGAGGGATACGGGTGGTCTGTCTGTGGGACGAGCTGCCAGAGGGAGTGGTCGGGACAGGTACATTAACGACACTGGGACAGGGACACGGATAGGGAAGGTTTAGAGGGATACGGGTGGTCTGTCTATGGGACGAGCTGCCAGGGGAAGTGGTCGGGGCAGGTACATTGACGACACTGGGACAGGGACACGGATAGGGAAGGTTTAGAGGGATACGGGTGGTCTGTCTATGGGACGAGCTGCCAGGGGAAGTGGTCGGGGCAGGTACATTAACGACACTGGGACAGGGACACGGATAGGGAAGGTTTAGAGGGATACGGGTGGTCTGTCTGTGGGACGAGCTGCCAGGGGAAGTGGTCGGGGCAGGTACATTGACGACACTGGGACAGGGACACGGATAGGGAAGGTTTAGAGGGATACGGGTGGTCTGTCTATGGGACGAGCTGCCAGAGGAAGTGGTCGGGGCAGGTACATTGACGACACTGGGACAGGGACACGGATAGGGAAGGTTTAGAGGGATACGGGTGGTCTGTCTGTGGGACGAGCTGCCAGGGGAAGTGGTCAGGGCAGGTACATTGACGACACTGGGACAGGGACACGGATAGGGAAGGTTTAGAGGGATACGGGTGGTCTGTCTGCGGAACGAGCTGCCAGAGGAAGTGGTCGGGGCAGGTACATTGACGACACTGGGACAGGGACACGGATAGGGAAGGTTTAGAGGGATACGGGTGGTCTGTCTGTGGGACGAGCTGCCAGGGGAAGTGGTCGGGGCAGGTACATTAACGACACTCGGACAGGGATACGGATAGGGAAGGTTTAGAGGGATACGGGTGGTCTGTCTATGGGACGAGCTGCCAGAGGAAGTGGTCGGGGCAGGTACATTAACGACACTGGGACAGGGACACGGATAGGGAAGGTTTAGAGGGAGACGGGTGGTCTGTCTATGGGACGAGCTGCCAGGGGAAGTGGTCGGGGCAGGTACATTGACGACACTGGGACAGGGACACGGATAGGGAAGGTTTAGAGGGATACGGGTGGTCTGTCTGTGGGACGAGCTGCCAGAGGAAGTGGTCGGGGCAGGTACATTAACGACACTGGGACAGGGACACGGATAGGGAAGGTTTAGAGGGAGACGGGTGGTCTGTCTATGGGACGAGCTGCCAGAGGAAGTGGTCGGGGCAGGTACATTAACGACACTGGGACAGGGACACGGATAGGGAAGGTTTAGAGGGATACGGGTGGTCTGTCTGTGGGACGAGCTGCCAGGGGAAGTGGTCGGGGCAGGTACATTGACGACACTGGGACAGGGACACGGATAGGGAAGGTTTAGAGGGATACGGGTGGTCCGTCTATGGTCTGAGTTGCCAGGGGAAGTGGTCGGGGCAGGTACATTAACGACACTGGGACAGGGACACGGATAGGGAAGGTTTAGAGGGATACGGGTGGTCTGTCTGTGGGACGAGCTGCCAGGGGAAGTGGTCGAGGCAGGTACATTGACGACACTGGGACAGGGACACGGATAGGGAAGGTTTAGAGGGATACGGGTGGTCTGTCTGTGGGATGAGCTGCCAGAGGGAGTGGCCGAGGCAGGTACATTAACGACACTGGGACAGGGACATGGATAGGAAAGGTTTAGAGGGAGTCCCTCTCTCTCTGTCAGTCTCTCTCTCTCTGTCAGTCTCTCTCTGTCAGTCTCTGTCTCTCTGTCAGTCTCTCTCTCTCTGTCAGTCTCTCTCTCTCTCTGTCAGTCTCTCTCTCTGTCAGTCTCTCTCTCTGTGTCAGTCTCTCCCTCTGTCAGTCTCTCTCTCTCTGTCAGTCTCTCTCTCTCTGTCAGTCTCTCTCTCTGTCAGTCTCTCTCTCTCTCTCAGTCTCTCTCTCTCTGTCTGTCAGTCTCTCTCTGTCTCCCCCCTTCTCTCAGTCAGTCTCTCTCTCTCTCTGTCAGTCTCTCTCTCTCTCTGTCAGTCTCTCTCTCAGTCAGTCTCTCTCTCTCTCTGTCAGTCTCTCTCTCTGTCAGTCTCTCTCTCTCTCTCTGTCAGTCTCTCTCTCTGTCAGTCCCTCTCTCTGTCAGTCTCTCTCTCTCTCTGTCAGTCTCTCTCTCTCTGTCAGTCTCTCTCTCTGTCTGTCAGTCCCTCTCTCTTTCTGTCTCTCTCTGTCAGTCTCTCTCTCTGTCAGTCTCTCTCTCTCTCTGTCAGTCTCTCTCTGTCAGTCTCTCTCTGTCTGTCAGTCTCTCTCTCTCTGTCAGTCTCTCTCTCTCTCTGTCAGTCTCTCTCTCTCTGTCAGTCTCTCTCTCTGTCAGTCTCTCTCTCTCTGTCAGTCTCTCTCTCTCTCTGTCAGTCTCTCTCTCTGTCAGTCTCTCTCTCTCTGTCAGTCTCTCTCTCTCTGTCAGTCTCAGTCACGGATAGGGAAGGTTTAGAGGGATACGGGTGGTCTGTCTGTGGAACGAGCTGCCAGGGGAAGTGGTCAGGGCAGGTACATTGACGACACTGGGACAGGGACACGGATAGGGAAGGTTTAGAGGGATACGGGTGGTCTGTCTATGGGACGAGCTGCCAGGGGAAGTGGTCAGGGCAGGTACATTAACGACACTGGGACAGGGACACGGATAGGGAAGGTTTAGAGGGATACGGGTGGTCTGTCTATGGGACGAGCTGCCAGGGGAAGTGGTCGGGGCAGGTACATTAACGACACTGGGACAGGGACACGGATAGGGAAGGTTTAGAGGGATACGGGTGGTCTGTCTGTGGTCCGAGCTGCCAGGGGAAGTGGTCGAGGCAGGTACATTAACGACACTGGGACAGGGACACGGATAGGGAAGGTTTAGAGGGATACGGGTGGTCTGTCTGTGGGATGAGCTGCCAGGGGAAGTGGTCGGGGCAGGTACATTAACGACACTGGGACAGGGACACGGATAGGGAAGGTTTAGAGGGATACGGGTGGTCTGTCTATGGGACGAGCTGCCAGGGGAAGTGGTCGGGGCAGGTACATTAACGACACTGGGACAGGGACACGGATAGGGAAGGTTTAGAGGGATACGGGTGGTCTGTCTATGGGACAAGATGCCAGGGGAAGTGGCCGGGGCAGGTACATTGACGACACTGGGACAGGGACACGGATAGGGAAGGTTTAGAGGGATACGGGTGGTCTGTCTATGGGACAAGATGCCAGGGGAAGTGGCCGGGGCAGGTACATTAACGACACTGGGACAGGGACACGGATAGGGAAGGTTTAGAGGGATACGGGTGGTCTGTCTGTGGGACGAGCTGCCAGAGGAAGTGGTCGGGGCAGGTACATTGACGACACTGGGACAGGAACACGGATAGGGAAGGTTTAGAGGGATACGGGTGGTCTGTCTGTGGGACGAGCTGCCAGGGGAAGTGGTCGGGGCAGGTACATTGACGACACTGGGACAGGGACACGGATAGGGAAGGTTTAGAGGGATACGGGTGGTCCGTCTGTGGGACGAGCTGCCAGAGGGAGTGGTCAGGGCAGGTACATTGACGACACTCGGACAGGGACACGGATAGGGAAGGTTTAGAGGGATACGGGTGGTCCGTCTGTGGAACGAGCTGCCAGGGGAAGTGGTCGGGGCAGGTACATTAACGACACTGGGACAGGGACACGGATAGGGAGGGTTTAGAGGGATACGGGTGGTCTGTCTGTGGGACGAGCTGCCAGGGGAAGTGGTCGGGGCAGGTACATTAACGACACTGGGACAGGGACACGGATAGGGAAGGTTTAGAGGGATACGGGTGGTCTGTCTGTGGGACGAGCTGCCAGGGGAAGTGGTCGGGGCAGGTACATTGACGACACTGGGACAGGGACACGGATAGGGAAGGTTTAGAGGGATACGGGTGGTCTGTCGATGGAACGAGGTGCCAGGGGAAGTGGCCGAGGCAGGTACATTGACGACACTCGGACAGGGACACGGATAGGGAAGGTTTAGAGGGATACGGGTGGTCTGTCTGTGGGACGAGCTGCCAGGGGAAGTGGCCGAGGCAGGTACATTGACGACACTGGGACAGGGACACGGATAGGGAAGGTTTAGAGGGATACGGGTGGACTGTCTGTGGGACGAGCTGCCAGGGGAAGTGGTCGGGGCAGGTACATTAACGACACTGGGACAGGGACACGGATAGGGAAGGTTTAGAGGGATACGGGTGGTCTGTCTACGGGACGCGCTGCCAGGGGAAGTGGGCGGGGCAGGTACATTAACGACACTGGGACAGGGACACGGATAGGGAAGGTTTAGAGGGATACGGGTGGTCTGTCTGTGGAACGAGCTGCCAGGGGAAGTGGTCGGGGCAGGTACATTAACGACACTGGGACAGGGACACGGATAGGGAAGGTTTAGAGGGATACGGGTGGTCTGTCTACGGGATGAGCTGCCAGGGGAAGTGGTCGGGGCAGGTACATTAACGACACTCGGACAGGGACACGGATAGGGAAGGTTTAGAGGGATACGGGTGGTCTGTCTGTGGGACGAGCTGCCAGGGGAAGTGGCCGAGGCAGGTACATTGACGACACTGGGACAGGGACACGGATAGGGAAGGTTTAGAGGGATACGGGTGGTCTGTCTGTGGGACGAGCTGCCAGAGGGAGTGGTCGGGGCAGGTACATTAACGACACTGGGACAGGGACACGGATAGGGAAGGTTTAGAGGGATACGGGTGGTCTGTCTACGGGACGAGCTGCCAGAGGGAGTGGTCGGGGCAGGTACATTAACGACACTGGGACAGGGACACGGATACGGAAGGTTTAGAGGGAGACGGGTGGTCTGTCTGTGGGACGAGCTGCCAGAGGGAGTGGTCAGGGCAGGTACATTAACGACACTCGGACAGGGACACGGATAGGGAAGGTTTAGAGGGATACGGGTGGTCTGTCTATGGGACGAGCTGCCAGGGGAAGTGGTCGGGACAGGTACATTAACGACACTGGGACAGGGACACGGATAGGGAAGGTTTAGAGGGATACGGGTGGTCTGTCTGTGGGACGAGCTGCCAGGGGAAGTGGCCGAGGCAGGTACATTGACGACACTCGGACAGGGACACGGATAGGGAAGGTTTAGAGGGATACGGGTGGTCTGTCTATGGGACGAGCTGCCAGAGGAAGTAGTCGGGGCAGGTACATTGACAACACTGGGACAGGGATACGGATAGGGAAGGTTCAGAGGGATACGGGTGGTCTGTCGATGGAACGAGCTGCCAGGGGAAGTAGTCGGGGCAGGTACATTGACGACACTGGGACAGGGATACGGATAGGGAAGGTTCAGAGGGATACGGGTGGTCCGTCTGTGGGACGAGCTGCCAGGGGAAGTGGCCGAGGCAGGTACATTGACGACACTCGGACAGGGACACGGATAGGGAAGGTTTAGAGGGATACGGGTGGTCTGTCTACGGGACGAGCTGCCAGGGGAAGTGGTCGGGGCAGGTACATTGACGACACTGGGACAGGGACACGGATAGGGAAGGTTTAGAGGGATACGGGTGGTCTGTCTGTGGGACGAGCTGCCAGGGGAAGTGGTCGGGGCAGGTACATTGACGACACTGGGACAGGGACACGGATAGGGAAGGTTTAGAGGGATACGGGTGGTCTGTCTGTGGGACGAGCTGCCACAGGGAGTGGTCGGGGCAGGTACATTAACGACACTGGGACAGGGACACGGATAGGGAAGGTTTAGAGGGATACGGGTGGTCTGTCGATGGAACGAGCTGCCAGGGGAAGTGGCCGAGGCAGGTACATTGACGACACTGGGACAGGGACACGGATAGGGAAGGTTTAGAGGGATACGGGTGGTCTGTCTATGGGACGAGCTGCCAGAGGAAGTAGTCGGGGCAGGTACATTGACAACACTGGGACAGGGATACGGATAGGGAAGGTTCAGAGGGATACGGGTGGTCTGTCGATGGAACGAGCTGCCAGGGGAAGTAGTCGGGGCAGGTACATTGACGACACTGGGACAGGGATACGGATAGGGAAGGTTCAGAGGGATACGGGTGGTCCGTCTGTGGGACGAGCTGCCAGGGGAAGTGGTCGGGGCAGGTACATTGACGACACTGGGACAGGGACACGGATAGGGAAGGTTTAGAGGGATACGGGTGGTCTGTCGATGGAACGAGCTGCCAGGGGAAGTGGCCGAGGCAGGTACATTGACGACACTCGGACAGGGACACGGATAGGGAAGGTTTAGAGGGATACGGGTGGTCTGTCTGTAGGACGAGCTGCCCAGAGGAAGTGGTCGGGGCAGGTACATTAACGACACTGGGACAGGGACACGGATAGGGAAGGTTTAGAGGGATACGGGTGGACTGTCTGTGGGACGAGCTGCCAGGGGAAGTGGTCGGGGCAGGTACATTAACGACACTGGGACAGGGACACGGATAGGGAAGGTTTAGAGGGATACGGGTGGTCTGTCTACGGGACGAGCTGCCAGGGGAAGTGGTCGGGGCAGGTACATTAACGACACTGGGACAGGGACACGGATAGGGAAGGTTTAGAGGGATACGGGTGGTCTGTCTGTGGAACGAGCTGCCAGGGGAAGTGGTCGGGGCAGGTACATTAACGACACTGGGACAGGGACACGGATAGGGAAGGTTTAGAGGGATACGGGTGGTCTGTCTACGGGATGAGCTGCCAGGGGAAGTGGTCGGGGCAGGTACATTAACGACACTCGGACAGGGACACGGATAGGGAAGGTTTAGAGGGATACGGGTGGTCTGTCTGTGGGACGAGCTGCCAGGGGAAGTGGCCGAGGCAGGTACATTGACGACACTGGGACAGGGACACGGATAGGGAAGGTTTAGAGGGATACGGGTGGTCTGTCTGTGGGACGAGCTGCCAGAGGGAGTGGTCGGGGCAGGTACATTAACGACACTGGGACAGGGACACGGATAGGGAAGGTTTAGAGGGATACGGGTGGTCTGTCTACGGGACGAGCTGCCAGAGGGAGTGGTCGGGGCAGGTACATTAACGACACTGGGACAGGGACACGGATACGGAAGGTTTAGAGGGAGACGGGTGGTCTGTCTGTGGGACGAGCTGCCAGAGGGAGTGGTCAGGGCAGGTACATTAACGACACTCGGACAGGGACACGGATAGGGAAGGTTTAGAGGGATACGGGTGGTCTGTCTATGGGACGAGCTGCCAGGGGAAGTGGTCGGGACAGGTACATTAACGACACTGGGACAGGGACACGGATAGGGAAGGTTTAGAGGGATACGGGTGGTCTGTCTGTGGGACGAGCTGCCAGGGGAAGTGGCCGAGGCAGGTACATTGACGACACTCGGACAGGGACACGGATAGGGAAGGTTTAGAGGGATACGGGTGGTCTGTCTATGGGACGAGCTGCCAGAGGAAGTAGTCGGGGCAGGTACATTGACAACACTGGGACAGGGATACGGATAGGGAAGGTTCAGAGGGATACGGGTGGTCTGTCGATGGAACGAGCTGCCAGGGGAAGTAGTCGGGGCAGGTACATTGACGACACTGGGACAGGGATACGGATAGGGAAGGTTCAGAGGGATACGGGTGGTCCGTCTGTGGGACGAGCTGCCAGGGGAAGTGGTCGGGGCAGGTACATTGACGACACTGGGACAGGGACACGGATAGGGAAGGTTTAGAGGGATACGGGTGGTCTGTCGATGGAACGAGCTGCCAGGGGAAGTGGCCGAGGCAGGTACATTGACGACACTCGGACAGGGACACGGATAGGGAAGGTTTAGAGGGATACGGGTGGTCTGTCTATGGGACGAGCTGCCAGGGGAAGTGGTCGGGGCAGGTACATTAACGACACTGGGACAGGGACACGGATAGGGAAGGTTTAGAGGGATACGGGTGGTCTGTCTATGGGACGAGCTGCCAGGGGAAGTGGTCGGGGCAGGTACATTGACGACACTGGGACAGGAACACGGATAGGGAAGGTTTAGAGGGATACGGGTGGTCTGTCTGTGGAACGAGCTGCCAGGGGAAGTGGCCGAGGCAGGTACATTGACGACACTCGGACAGGGACACGGATAGGGAAGGTTTAGAGGGATACGGGTGGTCTGTCTACGGGACGAGCTGCCAGGGGAAGTGGTCGGGGCAGGTACATTGACGACACTGGGACAGGGACACGGATAGGGAAGGTTTAGAGGGATACGGGTGGTCTGTCGATGGAACGAGCTGCCAGGGGAAGTGGCCGAGGCAGGTACATTGACGACACTCGGACAGGGACACGGATAGGGAAGGTTTAGAGGGATACGGGTGGTCTGTCTATGGGACGAGCTGCCAGAGGAAGTAGTCGGGGCAGGTACATTGACAACACTGGGACAGGGATACGGATAGGGAAGGTTCAGAGGGATACGGGTGGTCTGTCGATGGAACGAGCTGCCAGGGGAAGTAGTCGGGGCAGGTACATTGACGACACTGGGACAGGGATACGGATAGGGAAGGTTCAGAGGGATACGGGTGGTCCGTCTGTGGGACGAGCTGCCAGGGGAAGTGGTCGGGGCAGGTACATTGACGACACTGGGACAGGGACACGGATAGGGAAGGTTTAGAGGGATACGGGTGGTCTGTCGATGGAACGAGCTGCCAGGGGAAGTGGCCGAGGCAGGTACATTGACGACACTCGGACAGGGACACGGATAGGGAAGGTTTAGAGGGATACGGGTGGTCTGTCTATGGGACGAGCTGCCAGGGGAAGTGGTCGGGGCAGGTACATTAACGACACTGGGACAGGGACACGGATAGGGAAGGTTTAGAGGGATACGGGTGGTCTGTCTGTGGGACGAGCTGCCACAGGGAGTGGTCGGGGCAGGTACATTAACGACACTGGGACAGGGACACGGATAGGGAAGGTTTAGAGGGATACGGGTGGTCCGTCTGTGGGACGAGCTGCCAGGGGAAGTGGTCGGGGCAGGTACATTAACGACACTCGGACAGGGACACGGATAGGGAAGGTTTAGAGGGATACGGGTGGTCTGTCTATGGGACGAGCTGCCAGGGGAAGTGGCCGGGGCAGGTACATTAACGACACTCGGACAGGGACACGGATAGGGAAGGTTTAGAGGGATACGGGTGGTCTGTCTATGGGACGAGCTGCCAGGGGAAGTGGCCGGGGCAGGTACATTAACGACACTCGGACAGGGACACGGATAGGGAAGGTTTAGAGGGATACGGGT
>NW_026948218.1:152500-180025 GCF_963921235.1 Mobula hypostoma
AATAGTGAAATGGAGCGGATGTGGAGAGGATGTTTCCTGTAGTGGGGGAGTCTAGGACCAGAGGACACAGATAGAGTGGATGTGGAGAGGATGTTTCCTGTAGTGGGGGAGTCTTGGACCAGAGGACACAGATAGAGTGGATGTGGAGAGGATGTTTCCTATAGTGGGGGAGTCTTGGACCAGAGGACACAGACAGAGTGGATGTGGAGAGGATGTTTCCTGTAGTGGGGGAGTCTAGGACCAGAGGACACAGATAGAGTGGATGTGGAGAGGATGTTTCCTATAGTGGGGAAGTCTGGGACCAGAGGACACAGATAGAGTGGATGTGGAGAGGATGTTACCTGTAGTGGGGGGGTCTAGGACCAGAGGACACAGATAGAATGGATGTGGAGAGGATGTTTCCTGTAGTGGGGGGGTCTAGGACCAGAGGACACAGATAGAGTGGATGTGGAGAGGATGTTTCCTGTAGTGGGGGAGTCTAGGACCAGAGGACACAGATAGAGTGGATGTGGAGAGGATGTTTCCTGTAGTGGGGGGGTCTAGGACCAGAGGACACAGATAGAGTGGATGTGGAGAGGATGTTTCCTGTAGTGGGGGAGTCTAGGACCAGAGGACACAGATAGAGTGGATGTGGAGAGGATGTTTCCTGTAGTGCGGGGAGGATGTTTCCTATCGTGGGGGAGTCTAGGACCAGAGGACACAGATAGAGTGGATGTGGAGAGGATGTTTCCTATAGTGGGGGAGTCTGGGACCAGAGGACACAGATAGAGTGGATGTGGAGAGGATGTTTCCTGTAGTGGGGGAGTCTAGGACCAGAGGACACAGATAGAGTGGATGTGGAGAGGATGTTTCCTGTAGTGGGGGGGTCTAGGACCAGAGGACACAGATAGAGTGGATGTGGAGAGGATGTTTCCTGTAGTGGGGGAGTCTAGGACCAGAGGACACAGATAGAGTGGATGTGGAGAGGATGTTTCCTGTAGTGGGGGGAGGATGTTTCCTATCGTGATGGAGTCTAGGACCAGAGGACACAGATAGAGTGGATGTGGAGAGGATGTTTCCTATAGTGGGGGAGTCTGGGACCAGAGGACACAGATAGAGTGGATGTGGAGAGGATGTTTCCTGTAGTGGGGGAGTCTAGGACCAGAGGACACAGATAGAGTGGATGTGGAGAGGATGTTTCCTGTAGTCGGGGAGTCTAGGACCAGAGGACACAGATAGAGTGGATGTGGACAGGATGTTTCCTGTAGTGGGGGAGCCTAGGACCAGAGGACACAGATAGAGTGGATGTGGAGAGGATGTTTCCTGTAGTGGGGGAGTCTAGGACCAGAGGACACAGATAGAGTGGATGTGGAGAGGGTGTTTCCTGTAGTGGGGGAGTCTGGGACCAGAGGACACAGATAGAGTGGATGTGGAGAGGATGTTTCCTATAGTGGGGAAGTCTGGGAACAGAGGACACAGATAGAGTGGATGTGGAGAGGATGTTTCCTATAGTGGGGGAGTCTAGGACCAGAGGACACAGATAGAGTGGATGTGGAGAGGATGTTTCCTGTAGTGGGGGGTCTAGGACCAGAGGACACAGATAGAGTGGATGTGGAGAGGATGTTTCCTGTAGTGGGGGAGTCTAGGACCAGAGGACACAGATAGAGTGGATGTGGAGAGGATGTTTCCTGTAGTCGGGGAGTCTAGGACCAGAGGACACAGATAGAGTGGATGTGGAGAGGATGTTTCCTGTAGTGGGGGAGTCTAGGACCAGAGGACACAGATAGAGTGGATGTGGAGAGGATGTTTCCTGTAGTCGGGGAGTCTAGGACCAGAGGACACAGATAGAGTGGATGTGGACAGGATGTTTCCTGTAGTGGGGGAGCCTAGGACCAGAGGACACAGATAGAGTGGATGTGGAGAGGATGTTTCCTGTAGTGGGGGAGTCTAGGACCAGAGGACACAGATAGAGTGGATGTGGAGAGGGTGTTTCCTGTAGTGGGGGAGTCTGGGACCAGAGGACACAGATAGAGTGGATGTGGAGAGGATGTTTCCTATAGTGGGGAAGTCTGGGACCAGAGGACACAGATAGAGTGGATGTGGAGAGGATGTTTCCTATAGTGGGGGAGTCTAGGACCAGAGGACACAGATAGAGTGGATGTGGAGAGGATGTTTCCTGTAGTGGGGGGTCTAGGACCAGAGGACACAGATAGAGTGGATGTGGAGAGGATGTTTCCTGTAGTGGGGGAGTCTAGGACCAGAGGACACAGATAGAGTGGATGTGGAGAGGATGTTTCCTGTAGTGGGGGGTCTAGGACCAGAGGACACAGATAGAGTGGATGTGGAGAGGATGTTTCCTGTAGTGGGGGAGTCTAGGACCAGAGGACACAGATAGAGTGGATGTGGAGAGGATGTTTCCTGTAGTCGGGGAGTCTAGGACCAGAGGACACAGATAGAGTGGATGTGGACAGGATGTTTCCTGTAGTGGGGGAGCCTAGGACCAGAGGACACAGATAGAGTGGATGTGGAGAGGATGTTTCCTGTAGTGGGGGAGTCTAGGACCAGAGGACACAGATAGAGTGGATGTGGAGAGGGTGTTTCCTGTAGTGGGGGAGTCTGGGACCAGAGGACACAGATAGAGTGGATGTGGAGAGGATGTTTCCTATAGTGGGGAAGTCTGGGACCAGAGGACACAGATAGAGTGGATGTGGAGAGGATGTTTCCTATAGTGGGGGAGTCTAGGACCAGAGGACACAGATAGAGTGGATGTGGAGAGGATGTTTCCTGTAGTGGGGGGGTCTAGGACCAGAGGACACAGATAGAGTGGATGTGGAGAGGATGTTTCCTGTAGTGGGGGAGTCTAGGACCAGAGGACACAGATAGAGTGGATGTGGAGAGGATGTTTCCTGTAGTCGGGGAGTCTAGGACCAGAGGACACAGATAGAGTGGATGTGGACAGGATGTTTCCTGTAGTGGGGGAGCCTAAGACCAGAGGACACAGATAGAGTGGATGTGGAGAGGATGTTTCCTGTAGTGGGGGAGTCTGGGACCAGAGGACACTGATAGAGTGGATGTGGAGAGGATGTTTCCTATCGTGGGGGAGTCTCGGACCAGAGGACACAGATAGAGTGGATGTGGAGAGGGTGTTTCCTGTAGTGGGGGAGTCTGGGATCAGAGGACACAGATAGAGTGGATGTGGAGAGGATGTTTCCTGTAGTGGGGGAGTCTGGGACCAGAGGACACTGATAGAGTGGATGTGGAGAGGATGTTTCCTATCGTGGGGGAGTCTCGGACCAGAGGACACAGATAGAGTGGATGTGGAGAGGATGTTTCCTGTAGTGGGGGAGTCTAGGACCAGAGGACACAGATAGAGTGGATGTGGAGAGGATGTTTCCTATAGTGGGGAAGTCTGGGACCAGAGGACACAGATAGAGTGGATGTGGAGAGGATGTTTCCTATAGTGGGGGAGTCTAGGACCAGAGGACACAGATAGAGTGGATGTGGAGAGGATGTTGCCTGTAGTGGGGGGAGGATGTTTCCTATCGTGATGGAGTCTAGGACCGGAGGACACAGATAGAGTGGATGTGGAGAGGATGTTTCCTGTAGTGGGGGAGTCTAGGACCAGAGGACACAGATAGAGTGGATGTGGAGAGGATGTTTCCTGTAGTCGGGGAGTCTAGGACCAGAGGACACAGATAGAGTGGATGTGGACAGGATGTTTCCTGTAGTGGGGGAGCCTAGGACCAGAGGACACAGATAGAGTGGATGTGGAGAGGATGTTTCCTGTAGTGGGGGAGTCTAGGACCAGAGGACACAGATAGAGTGGATGTGGAGAGGATGTTTCCTGTAGTCGGGGAGTCTAGGACCAGAGGACACAGATAGAGTGGATGTGGACAGGATGTTTCCTGTAGTGGGGGAGCCTAAGACCAGAGGACACAGATAGACTGGATGTGGAGAGGATGTTTCCTATAGTGGGGAGTCTAGGACCAGAGGACACAGATAGAGTGGATGTGGAGAGGATGTTTCCTGTAGTGGGGGAGTCTGGGACCAGAGGACACTGATGGAGTGGATGTGGAGAGGATGTTTCCTATCGTGGGGGAGTCTCGGACCAGAGGACACAGATAGAGTGGATGTGGAGAGGGTGTTTCCTGTAGTGGGGGAGTCTGGGACCAGAGGACACAGATAGAGTGGATGTGGAGAGGATGTTTCCTGTAGTGGGGGAGTCTGGGACCAGAGGACACTGATAGAGTGGATGTGGAGAGGATGTTTCCTATCGTGGGGGAGTCTAGGACCAGAGGACACAGATAGAGTGGATGTGGAGAGGATGATTCCTGTAGTGGGGGAGTCTAGGACCAGAGGACACAGATAGAGTGGATGTGGAGAGGATGTTTCCTGTAGTGGGGGAGTCTAGGACCAGAGGACACAGATAGAGTGGATTTGGAGAGGATGATTCCTATAGTGGGGGAGTCTGGGACCAGAGGACACAGATAGAGTGGATGTGGAGAGGATGTTTCCTATAGTCGGGGAGTCTAGGACCAGAGGACACAGATAGTGTGGATGTGGAGAGGATGTTTCCTATAGTGGGGGAGTCTGGGACCAGAGGACACAGATAGAGTGGATGTGGAGAGGATGTTTCCTGTAGTGGGGGAGTCTGGGACCAGAGGACACTGATAGAGTGGATGTGGAGAGGATGTTTCCTATCGTGGGGGAGTCTCGGACCAGAGGACACAGATAGAGTGGATGTGGAGAGGGTGTTTCCTGTAGTGGGGGAGTCTGGGACCAGAGGACACAGATAGAGTGGATGTGGAGAGGATGTTTCCTGTAGTGGGGGAGTCTGGGACCAGAGGGCACTGATAGAGTGGATGTGGAGAGGATGTTTCCTATCGTGGGGGAGTCTCGGACCAGAGGACACAGATAGAGTGGATGTGGAGAGGGTGTTTCCTGTAGTGGGGGAGTCTGGGACCAGAGGACACAGATAGAGTGGATGTGGAGAGGATGTTTCCTGTAGTGGGGGAGTCTAGGACCAGAGGACACAGATAGAGTGGATGTGGAGAGGATGTTTCCTATAGTGGGGAAGTCTGGGACCAGAGGACACAGATAGAGTGGATGTGGAGAGGATGTTTCCTGTAGTGGGGGGGTCTAGGACCAGAGGACACAGATAGAGTGGATGTGGAGAGGATGTTTCCTGTAGTGGGGGAGTCTGGGACCAGAGGACACAGATAGAGTGGATGTGGAGAGGATGTTTCCTGTAGTGGGGGGAGGATGTTTCCTATCGTGATGGAGTCTAGGACCAGAGGACACAGATAGAGTGGATGTGGAGAGGATGTTTCCTGTAGTGGGGGAGTCTAGGACCAGAGGACACAGATAGAGTGGATGTGGAGAGGATGTTTCCTGTAGTCGGGGAGTCTAGGACCAGAGGACACAGATAGAGTGGATGTGGACAGGATGTTTCCTGTAGTGGGGGAGCCTAGGACAAGAGGACACAGATAGAGTGGATGTGGAGAGGATGTTTCCTGTAGTGGGGGAGTCTAGGACCAGAGGACACTGATAGAGTGGATGTGGAGAGGATGTTTCCTGTAGTCGGGGAGTCTAGGACCAGAGGACACAGATAGAGTGGATGTGGACAGGATGTTTCCTGTAGTGGGGGAGCCTAAGACCAGAGGACACAGATAGAGTGGATGTGGAGAGGATGTTTCCTATAGTGGGGAGTCTAGGACCAGAGGACACAGATAGAGTGGATGTGGAGAGGATGTTTCCTGTAGTGGGGGAGTCTGGGACCAGAGGACACTGATAGAGTGGATGTGGAGAGGATGTTTCCTATCGTGGGGGAGTCTCGGACCAGAGGACACAGATATAGTGGATGTGGAGAGGGTGTTTCCTGTAGTGGGGGAGTCTGGGACCAGAGGACACAGATAGAGTGGATGTGGAGAGGATGTTTCCTGTAGTGGGGGAGTCTGGGAACAGAGGACACTGATAGAGTGGATGTGGAGAGGATGTTTCCTATCGTGGGGGAGTCTAGGACCAGAGGACACAGATAGAGTGGATGTGGAGAGGATGATTCCTGTAGTGGGGGAGTCTGGGACCAGAGGACACAGATAGAGTGGATGTGGAGAGGATGTTTCCTGTAGTGGGGGAGTCTAGGACCAGAGGACACAGATAGAGTGGATGTGGAGAGGATGTTTCCTGTAGTGGGGGAGTCTAGGACCAGAGGACACAGATAGAGTGGATGTGGAGAGGATGTTTCCTATAGTGGGGGAGTCTGGGACCAGAGGACACAGATAGAGTGGATGTGGAGAGGATGTTTCCTATAGTGGGGGAGTCTGGGACCAGAGGACACAGATAGAGTGGATGTGGAGAGGATGTTTCCTGTAGTGGGGGAGTCTGGGACCAGAGGACACTGATAGAGTGGATGTGGAGAGGATGTTTCCTATCGTGGGGGAGTCTAGGACCAGAGGACACAGATAGAGTGGATGTGGAGAGGATGATTCCTGTAGTGGGGGAGTCTGGGACCAGAGGACACAGATAGAGTGGATGTGGAGAGGATGTTTCCTGTAGTGGGGGAGTCTAGGACCAGAGGACACAGATAGAGTGGATGTGGAGAGGATGTTTCCTGTAGTGGGGGAGTCTAGGACCAGAGGACACAGATAGAGTGGATGTGGAGAGGATGTTTCCTATAGTGGGGGAGTCTGGGACCAGAGGACACAGATAGAGTGGATGTGGAGAGGATGTTTCCTATAGTGGGGGAGTCTGGGACCAGAGGACACAGATAGAGTGGATATGGAGAGGATGTTTCCTGTAGTGGGGGAGTCTGGGACCAGAGGACACTGATAGAGTGGATGTGGAGAGGATGTTTCCTATCATGGGGGAGTCTCGGACCAGAGGACACAGATAGAGTGGATGTGGAGAGGGTGTTTCCTGTAGTGGGGGAGTCTGGGACCAGAGGACACAGATAGAGTGGATGTGGAGAGGATGTTTCCTATAGTGGGGAAGTCTGGGACCAGAGGACACAGATAGAGTGGATGTGGAGAGGATGTTTCCTATAGTGGGGGAGTCTAGGACCAGAGGACACAGATAGAGTGGACGTGGAGAGGATGTTTCCTGTAGTGGGGGGGTCTAGGACCAGAGGACACAGATAGAGTGGATGTGGAGAGGATGTTTCCTGTAGTGGGGGAGTCTAGGACCAGAGGACACAGATAGAGTGGATGTGGAGAGGATGTTTCCTGCAGTGGGGGGAGGATGTTTCCTATCGTGATGGAGTCTAGGACCAGAGGACACAGATAGAGTGGATGTGGAGAGGATGTTTCCTGTAGTGGGGGAGTCCAGGACCAGAGGACACAGATAGAGTGGATGTGGAGAGGATGTTTCCTGTAGTCGGGGAGTCTAGGACCAGAGGACACAGATAGAGTGGATGTGGACAGGTTGTTTCCTGTAGTGGGGGAGCCTAGGACCAGAGGACACACAAAGAGTGTATGTGGAGAGGATGTTTCCTGTAGTGGGGGAGTCTAGGACCAGAGGACACAGATAGAGTGGATGTGGAGAGGATGTTTCCTGTAGTCGGGGAGTCTAGGACCAGAGGACACAGATAGAGTGGATGTGGACAGGATGTTTCCTGTAGTGGGGGAGCCTAAGACCAGAGGACACAGATAGAGTGGATGTGGAGAGGATGTTTCCTATAGTAGGGAGTCTAGGACCAGAGGACACAGATAGAGTGGATGTGGACAGGATGTTTCCTGTAGTGGGGGAGCCTAAGACCAGAGGACACAGATAGAGTGGATGTGGAGAGGATGTTTCCTATAGTGGGGGAGTCTAGGACCAGAGGACACAGATAGAGTGGATGTGGAGAGGATGTTTCCTGTAGTGGGGGAGTCTGGGACCAGAGGACACTGATAGAGTGGATGTGGAGTGGATGTTTCCTATCGTGGGGGAGTCTCGGACCAGAGGACACAGATATAGTGGATGTGGAGAGGGTGTTTCCTGTAGTGGGGGAGTCTGGGACCAGAGGACACAGATAGAGTGGATGTGGAGAGGATGTTTCCTGTAGTGGGGGAGTCTGGGACCAGAGGACACTGATAGAGTGGATGTGGAGAGGATGTTTCCTATCGTGGGGGAGTCTAGGACCAGAGGACACAGATAGAGTGGATGTGGAGAGGATGATTCCTGTAGTGGGGGAGTATGGGACCAGAGGACACAGATAGAGTGGATGTGGAGAGGATGTTTCCTGTAGTGGGGGAGTCTAGGACCAGAGGACACAGATAGAGTGGATGTGGAGAGGATGTTTCCTGTAGTGGGGGAGTCTAGGACCAGAGGACACAGATAGAGTGGATGTGGAGAGGATGTTTCCTATAGTGGGGGAGTCTGGGACCAGAGGACACAGATAGAGTGGATGTGGAGAGGATGTTTCCTATAGTGGGGGAGTCTGGGACCAGAGGACACAGATAGAGTGGATGTGGAGAGGATGTTTCCTGTAGTGGGGGAGTCTGGGACCAGAGGACACTGATAGAGTGGATGTGGAGAGGATGTTTCCTATCGTGGGGGAGTCTAGGACCAGAGGACACAGATAGAGTGGATGTGGAGAGGATGATTCCTGTAGTGGGGGAGTCTGGGACCAGAGGACACAGATAGAGTGGATGTGGAGAGGATGTTTCCTGTAGTGGGGGAGTCTAGGACCAGAGGACACAGATAGAGTGGATGTGGAGAGGATGTTTCCTGTAGTGGGGGAGTCTAGGACCAGAGGACACAGATAGAGTGGATGTGGAGAGGATGTTTCCTATAGTGGGGGAGTCTAGGACCAGAGGACACAGATAGAGTGGACGTGGAGAGGATGTTTCCTGTAGTGGGGGGGTCTAGGACCAGAGGACACAGATAGAGTGGATGTGGAGAGGATGTTTCCTGTAGTGGGGGAGTCTAGGACCAGAGGACACAGATAGAGTGGATGTGGAGAGGATGTTTCCTGTAGTGGGGGGAGGATGTTTCCTATCGTGATGGAGTCTAGGACCAGAGGACACAGATAGAGTGGATGTGGAGAGGATGTTTCCTGTAGTGGGGGAGTCCAGGACCAGAGGACACAGATAGAGTGGATGTGGAGAGGATGTTTCCTGTAGTCGGGGAGTCTAGGACCAGAGGACACAGATAGAGTGGATGTGGACAGGTTGTTTCCTGTAGTGGGGGAGCCTAGGACCAGAGGACACACAAAGAGTGTATGTGGAGAGGATGTTTCCTGTAGTGGGGGAGTCTAGGACCAGAGGACACAGATAGAGTGGATGTGGAGAGGATGTTTCCTGTAGTCGGGAAGTCTAGGACCAGAGGACAAAGATAGAGTGGATGTGGACAGGATGTTTCCTATAGTGGGGGAGTCTGGGACCAGAGGACACAGATAGAGTGGATGTGGAGAGGATGTTTCCTATCGTAGGGGAGTCTCGGACCAGAGGACACTGATAGAGTGGATGTGGAGAGGATTTTTCCTATAGTGGGGGAGTCTAGGACCAGAGGACACAGATAGAGTGGATGTGGAGAGGATGATTCCTGTAGTGGGGGAGTCTAGGACCAGAGGACACAGATAGAGTGGATGTGGAGAGGATGTTTCCTATAGTGGGGGAGACTGGGACCAGAGGACACAGATAGAGTGGATGTGGAGAGGATGTTTCCTATAGTCGGGGAGTCTAGGACCAGAGGACACAGATAGGGTGGATGTGGAGAGGATGTTTCCTATAGTGGGGGAGTCTGGGACCAGAGGACACAGATAGAGTGGATGTGGAGAGGATGTTTCCTGTAGTGGGGGAGTCTGGGACCAGAGGACACTGATAGAGTGGATGTGGAGAGGATGTTTCCTATCGTGGGGGAGTCTCGGACCAGAGGACACAGATAGAGTGGATGTGGAGAGGGTGTTTCCTGTAGTGGGGGAGTCTGGGACCAGAGGACACAGATAGAGTGGATGTGGAGAGGATGTTTCCTGTAGTGGGGGAGTCTAGGACCAGAGGACACAGATAGAGTGGATGTGGAGAGGATGTTTCCTATAGTGGGGAAGTCTGGGACCAGAGGACACAGATAGAGTGGATGTGGAGAGGATGTTTCCTATAGTGGGGGAGTCTAGGACCAGAGGACACAGATAGAGTGGACGTGGAGAGGATGTTTCCTGTAGTGGGGGGGTCTAGGACCAGAGGACACAGATAGAGTGGATGTGGAGAGGATGTTTCCTGTAGTGGGGGAGTCTAGGACCAGAGGACACAGATAGAGTGGATGTGGAGAGGATGTTTCCTGTAGTGGGGGGAGGATGTTTCCTATCGTGATGGAGTCTAGGACCAGAGGACACAGATAGAGTGGATGTGGAGAGGATGTTTCCTGTAGTGGGGGAGTCTAGGACCAGAGGACACAGATAGAGTGGATGTGGAGAGGATGTTTCCTGTAGTCGGGGAGTCTAGGACCAGAGGACAGAGATAGAGTGGATGTGGACAGGATGTTTCCTGTAGTGGGGGAGCCTAGGACCAGAGGACACAGATAGAGTGTATGTGGAGAGGATGTTTCCTGTAGTGGGGGAGTCTAGGACAAGAGGACACAGATAGAGTGGATGTGGAGAGGATGTTTCCTGTAGTCGGGAAGTCTAGGACCAGAGGACACAGATAGAGTGGATGTGGACAGGATGTTTCCTGTAGTGGGGGAGCCTAAGACCAGAGGACACAGATAGAGTGGATGTGGAGAGGATGTTTCCTGTAGTGGGGGAGTCTGGGACCAGAGGACACTGATAGTGTGGATGTGGAGAAGATGTTTCCTATCGTGGGGGAGTCTCGGACCAGAGGACACAGATAGAGTGGATGTGGAGAGGGTGTTTCCTATAGTGGGGGAGTCTGGGACCAGAGGACACAGATAGAGTGGATGTGGAGAGGATGTTTCCTATCGTGGGGGAGTCTCGGACCAGAGGACACTGATAGAGTGGATGTGGAGAGGATGTTTCCTATAGTGGGGGAGTCTAGGACCAGAGGACACAGATAGAGTGGATGTGGAGCGGATGTTTCCTGTAGTGGGGAAGTCTGGGACCAGAGGACACAGATGGAGTGGATGTGGAGAGGATGTTTCCTGTAGTGGGCGAGTCTAGGACCAGAGGACACAGATAGAGTGGATGTGGAGAGGATGTTTCCTGTAGTGGGGGAGTCTGTGACCAGAGGACACAGATAGAGTGGATGTGGAGAGGATGTTTCCTGTAGTGGGGGGAGTCTAGGACCAGAGGACACAGATAGAGTGGATGTGGAGAGGATGTTTCCTCTAGTGGGGGAGTCTGGGACCAGAGGACACAGATAGAGTGGATGTGGAGAGGATGTTTCCTGTAGTGGGGGAGTCTAGGACCAGAGGACACAGATAGAGTGGATGTGGAGAGGATGTTTCCTGTAGTGGGGGAGTCTGGGACCAGAGGACACAGATAGAGTGGATGTGGAGAGGATGTTTCCTGTAGTGGGGGAGTCTCAGACCAGAGGACACAGATAGAGTGGATGTGGAGAGGATGTTTCCTATAGTGGGGGGAGTCTGGGACCAGAGGACACAGATAGAGTGGATGTGGAGAGGATGTTTCCTGTAGTGGGGGAGTCTAGGACCAGAGGACACAGATAGAGAGGATGTGGAGAGGATGTTTCCTGTAGTGGGGGAGTCTAGGACCAGAGGACACAGATAGAGTGGATGTGGAGAGGATGTTTCCTGTAGTGGGGGGAGTCTGGGACCAGAGGACACAGATAGAGTGGATGTGGAGAGGATGTTTCCTGTAGTGGGGGAGTCTAGGACCAGAAGACACAGATAGAGTGGATGTGGAGAGGATGTTTCCCATAGTGGGGGAGTCCAGGACCAGAGGACACAGATAGAGTGGATGTGGAGAGGGTGTTTCCTATAGTGGGGGAGTCTGGGACCAGAGGACACAGATAGAGTGGATGTGGAGAGGATGTTTCCTATCGTAGGGGAGTCTCGGACCAGAGGACACTGATAGAGTGGATGTGGAGAGGATGTTTCCTATAGTGGGGGAGTCTAGGACCAGAGGACACAGATAGAGTGGATGTGGAGAGGATGATTCCTGTAGTGGGGGAGTCTAGGACCAGAGGACACAGATAGAGTGGATGTGGAGAGGATGTTTCCTATAGTGGGGGAGACTGGGACCAGAGGACACAGATAGAGTGGATGTGGAGAGGATGTTTCCTATAGTCGGGGAGTCTAGGACCAGAGGACACAGATAGGGTGGATGTGGAGAGGATGTTTCCTATAGTGGGGGAGTCTGGGACCAGAGGACACAGATAGAGTGGATGTGGAGAGGATGTTTCCTGTAGTGGGGGAGTCTGGGACCAGAGGACACTGATAGAGTGGATGTGGAGAGGATGTTTCCTATCGTGGGGGAGTCTCGGACCAGAGGACACAGATAGAGTTGATGTGGAGAGGGTGTTTCCTGTAGTGGGGGAGTCTGGGACCAGAGGACACAGATAGAGTGGATGTGGAGAGGATGTTTCCTGTAGTGGGGGAGTCTAGGACCAGAGGACACAGATAGAGTGGATGTGGAGAGGATGTTTCCTATAGTGGGGAAGTCTGGGACCAGAGGACACAGATAGAGTGGATGTGGAGAGGATGTTTCCTATAGTGGGGGAGTCTAGGACCAGAGGACACAGATAGAGTGGACGTGGAGAGGATGTTTCCTGTAGTGGGGGGGTTTAGGACCAGAGGACACAGATAGAGTGGATGTGGAGAGGATGTTTCCTGTAGTGGGGGAGTCTAGGACCAGAGGACACAGATAGAGTGGATGTGGAGAGGATGTTTCCTGTAGTGGGGGGAGGATGTTTCCTATCGTGATGGAGTCTAGGACCAGAGGACACAGATAGAGTGGATGTGGAGAGGATGTTTCCTGTAGTGGGGGAGTCTAGGACCAGAGGACACAGATAGAGTGGATGTGGAGAGGATGTTTCCTGTAGTCGGGGAGTCTAGGACCAGAGGACACAGATAGAGTGGATGTGGACAGGATGTTTCCTGTAGTGGGGGAGCCTAGGACCAGAGGACACAGATAGAGTGTATGTGGAGAGGATGTTTCCTGTAGTGGGGGAGTCTAGGACCAGAGGACACAGATAGAGTGGATGTGGAGAGGATGTTTCCTGTAGTCGGGAAGTCTAGGACCAGAGGACACAGATAGAGTGGATGTGGACAGGATGTTTCCTGTAGTGGGGGAGCCTAAGACCAGAGGACACAGATAGAGTGGATGTGGAGAGGATGTTTCCTGTAGTGGGGGAGTCTGGGACCAGAGGACACTGATAGAGTGGATGTGGAGAAGATGTTTCCTATCGTGGGGGAGTCTCGGACCAGAGGACACAGATAGAGTGGATGTGGAGAGGGTGTTTCCTATAGTGGGGGAGTCTGGGACCAGAGGACACAGATAGAGTGGATGTGGAGAGGATGTTTCCTATCGTGGGGGAGTCTCGGACCAGAGGACACTGATAGAGTGGATGTGGAGAGGATGTTTCCTATAGTGGGGGAGTCTAGGACCAGAGGACACAGATAGAGTGGATGTGGAGAGGATGATTCCTGTAGTGGGGGAGTCTAGGACCAGAGGACGCAGATAGAGTGGATGTGGAGAGGATGTTTCCTGTAGTCGGGGAGTCTAGGACCAGAGGAAACAGATAGAGTGGATGTGGAGCGGATGTTTCCTGTAGTGGGGAAGTCTGGGACCAGAGGACACAGATAGAGTGGCTGTGGAGAGGATGTTTCCTGTAGTGGGCGAGTCTAGGACCAGAGGACACAGATAGAGTGGATGTGGAGAGGATGTTTCCTGTAGTGGGGGAGTCTGTGACCAGAGGACACAGATAGAGTGGATGTGGAGAGGATGTTTCCTGTAGTGGGGGGAGTCTAGGACCAGAGGACACAGATAGAGTGGATGTGGAGAGGATGTTTCCTGTAGTGGGGGAGTCTGGGACCAGAGGACACAGATAGAGTGGATGTGGAGAGGATGTTTCCTGTAGTGGGGGAGTCTAGGACCAGAGGACACAGATAGAGTGGATGTGGAGAGGATGTTTCCTATAGTGGGGGAGACTGGGACCAGAGGACACAGATAGAGTGGATGTGGAGAGGATGTTTCCTATAGTCGGGGAGTCTAGGACCAGAGGACACAGATAGGGTGGATGTGGAGAGGATGTTTCCTATAGTGGGGGAGTCTGGGACCAGAGGACACAGATAGAGTGGATGTGGAGAGGATGTTTCCTGTAGTGGGGGAGTCTGGGACCAGAGGACACTGATAGAGTGGATGTGGAGAGGATGTTTCCTATCGTGGGGGAGTCTAGGACCAGAGGACACAGATAGAGTGGATGTGGAGAGGGTGTTTCCTGTAGTGGGGGAGTCTGGGACCAGAGGACACAGATAGAGTGGATGTGGAGAGGATGTTTCCTGTAGTGGGGGAGTCTAGGACCAGAGGACACAGATAGAGTGGATGTGGAGAGGATGTTTCCTATAGTGGGGAAGTCTGGGACCAGAGGACACAGATAGAGTGGATGTGGAGAGGATGTTTCCTATAGTGGGGTAGTCTAGGACCAGAGGACACAGATAGAGTGGACGTGGAGAGGATGTTTCCTGTAATGGGGGGGTCTAGGACCAGAGGACACAGATAGAGTGGATGTGGAGAGGATGTTTCCTGTAGTGGGGGAGTCTGGGACCAGAGGACACTGATAGAGTGGATGTGGAGAGGATGTTTCCTATCGTGGGGGAGTCTCGGACCAGAGGACACAGATAGAGTGGATGTGGAGAGGGTGTTTCCTGTAGTGGGGGAGTCTGGGACCAGAGGACACAGATAGAGTGGATGTGGAGAGGATGTTTCCTATAGTGGGGAAGTCTGGGACCAGAGGACACAGATAGAGTGGATGTGGAGAGGATGTTTCCTATAGTGGGGGAGTCTAGGACCAGAGGACACAGATAGAGTGGACGTGGAGAGAATGTTTCCTGTAGTGGGGGGGTCTAGGACCAGAGGACACAGATAGAGTGGATGTGGAGAGGATGTTTCCTGTAGTGGGGGAGTCTAGGACCAGAGGACACAGATAGAGTGGATGTGGAGAGGATGTTTCCTGTAGTGGGGGGAGGATGTTTCCTATCGTGATGGAGTCTAGGACCAGAGGACACAGATAGAGTGGATGTGGAGAGGATGTTTCCTGTAGTGGGGGAGTCCAGGACCGGAGGACACAGATAGAGTGGATGTGGAGAGGATGTTTCCTGTAGTCGGGGAGTCTAGGACCAGAGGACACAGATAGAGTGGATGTGGACAGGTTGTTTCCTGTAGTGGGGGAGCCTAGGACCAGAGGACACAGATAGAGTGTATGTGGAGAGGATGTTTCCTGTAGTGGGGGAGTCTAGGACCAGAGGACACAGATAGAGTGGATGTGGAGAGGATGTTTCCTGTAGTCGGGAAGTCTAGGACCAGAGGACAAAGATAGAGTGGATGTGGACAGGATGTTTCCTGTAGTGGGGGAGCCTAAGACCAGAGGACACAGATAGAGTGGATGTGGAGAGGATGTTTCCTATAGTAGGGAGTCTAGGACCAGAGGACACAGATAGAGTGGATGTGGAGAGGATGTTTCCTGTAGTGGGGGAGTCTGGGACCAGAGGACACTGACAGAGTGGATGTGGAGAGGATGTTTCCTATCGTGGGGGAGTCTCGGACCAGAGGACACAGATAGAGTGGATGTGGAGAGGGTGTTTCCTATAGTGGGGGAGTCTGGGACCAGAGGACACAGATAGAGTGGATGTGGAGAGGATGTTTCCTATCGTAGGGGAGTCTCGGACCAGAGGACACTGATAGAGTGGATGTGGAGAGGATGTTTCCTATAGTGGGGGAGTCTAGGACCAGAGGACACAGATAGAGTGGATGTGGAGAGGATGATTCCTGTAGTGGGGGAGTCTAGGACCAGAGGACACAGATAGAGTGGATGTGGAGAGGATGTTTCCTATAGTGGGGGAGACTGGGACCAGAGGACACAGATAGAGTGGATGTGGAGAGGATGTTTCCTATAGTCGGGGAGTCTTGGACCAGAGGACACAGATAGGGTGGATGTGGAGAGGATGTTTCCTATAGTGGGGGAGTCTGGGACCAGAGGACACAGATAGAGTGGATGTGGAGAGGATGTTTCCTGTAGTGGGGGAGTCTGGGACCAGAGGACACTGATAGAGTGGATGTGGAGAGGATGTTTCCTATCGTGGGGGAGTCTCGGACCAGAGGACACAGATAGAGTGGATGTGGAGAGGGTGTTTCCTGTAGTGGGGGAGTCTGGGACCAGAGGACACAGATAGAGTGGATGTGGAGAGGATGTTTCCTGTAGTGGGGGAGTCTAGGACCAGAGGACACAGATAGAGTGGATGTGGAGAGGATGTTTCCTTTAGTGGGGTAGTCTGGGACCAGAGGACACAGATAGAGTGGATGTGGAGAGGATGTTTCCTATAGTGGGGGAGTCTAGGACCAGAGGACACAGATAGAGTGGACGTGGAGAGGATGTTTCCTGTAGTGGGGGGGTCTAGGACCAGAGGACACAGATAGAGTGGATGTGGAGAGGATGTTTCCTGTAGTGGGGGAGTCTAGGACCAGAGGACACAGATAGAGTGGATGTGGAGAGGATGTTTCCTGTAGTGGGGGGAGGATGTTTCCTATCGTGATGGAGTCTAGGACCAGAGGACACAGATAGAGTGGATGTGGAGAGGATGTTTCCTGTAGTGGGGGAGTCTAGGACCAGAGGACACAGATAGAGTGGATGTGGAGAGGATGTTTCCTGTAGTCGGGGAGTCTAGGACCAGAGGACACAGATAGAGTGGATGTGGACAGGATGTTTCCTGTAGTGGGGGAGCCTAGGACCAGAGGACACAGATAGAGTGGATGTGGAGAGGATGTTTCCTATGGTGGGGGAGCCTAGGACCAGAGGACACAGATAGAGTGGATGTGGACAGGATGTTTCCTGTAGTGGGGGAGCCTAGGACCAGAGGACACAGATAGAGTGTATGTGGAGAGGATGTTTCCTGTAGTGGGGGAGTCTAGGACCAGAGGACACAGATAGAGTGGATGTGGAGAGGATGTTTCCTGTAGTCGGGAAGTCTAGGACCAGAGGACACAGATAGAGTGGATGTGGACAGGATGTTTCCTGTAGTTGGGGAGCCTAAGACCAGAGGACACAGATAGAGTGGATGTGGAGAGGATGTTTCCTGTAGTGGGGGAGTCTGGGACCAGAGGACACTGATAGAGTGGATGTGGAGAAGATGTTTCCTATCGTGGGGGAGTCTCGGACCAGAGGACACAGATAGAGTGGATGTGGAGAGGGTGTTTCCTATAGTGGGGGAGTCTGGGACCAGAGGACACAGATAGAGTGGATGTGGAGAGGATGTTTCCTATCGTGGGGGAGTGTCGGACCAGAGGACACTGATAGAGTGGATGTGGAGAGGATGTTTCCTATAGTGGGGGAGTGTAGGACCAGAGGACACAGATAGAGTGGATGTGGAGAGGATGATTCCTGTAGTGGGGGAGTCTAGGACCAGAGGACACAGATAGAGTGGATGTGGAGAGGATGTTTCCTGTAGTCGGGGAGTCTAGGACCAGAGGACACAGATAGAGTGGATGTGGAGCGGATGTTTCCTGTAGTGGGGAAGTCTGGGACCAGAGGACACAGATAGAGTGGATGTGGAGAGGATGTTTCCTGTAGTGGGCGAGTCTAGGACCAGAGGACACAGATAGAGTGGATGTGGAGAGGATGTTTCCTGTAGTGGGGGAGTCTGTGACCAGAGGACACAGATAGAGTGGATGTGGAGAGGATGTTTCCTGTAGTGGGGGGAGTCTAGGACCAGAGGACACAGATAGAGTGGATGTGGAGAGGATGTTTCCTGTAGTGGGGGAGTCTGGGACCAGAGGACACAGATAGAGTGGATGTGGAGAGGATGTTTCCTGTAGTGGGGGAGTCTAGGACCAGAGGACACAGATAGAGTGGATGTGGAGAGGATGTTTCCTGTAGTGGGGGAGTCTGGGACCAGAGGACACAGATAGAGTGGATGTGGAGAGGATGTTTCCTGTAGTGGGGGAGTCTCAGACCAGAGGACACAGATAGAGTGGATGTGGAGAGGATGTTTCCTATAGTGGGGGGAGTCTGGGACCAGAGGACACAGATAGAGTGGATGTGGAGAGGATGTTTCCTGTAGTGGGGGAGTCTAGGACCAGAGGACACAGATAGAGAGGATGTGGAGAGGATGTTTCCTGTAGTGGGGGAGTCTAGGACCAGAGGACACAGATAGAGTGGATGTGGAGAGGATGTTTCCTGTAGTGGGGGGAGTCTGGGACCAGAGGACACAGATAGAGTGGATGTGGAGAGGATGTTTCCTGTAGTGGGGGAGTCTAGGACCAGAGGACACAGATAGAGTGGATGTGGAGAGGATGTTTCCCATAGTGGGGGAGTCCAGGACCAGAGGACACAGATAGAGTGGATGTGGAGAGGGTGTTTCCTATAGTGGGGGAGTCTGGGACCAGAGGACACAGATAGAGTGGATGTGGAGAGGATGTTTCCTATCGTAGGGGAGTCTCGGACCAGAGGACACTAATAGAGTGGATGTGGAGAGGATGTTTCCTATAGTGGGGGAGACTAGGACCAGAGGACACAGATAGAGTGGATGTGGAGAGGATGATTCCTGTAGTGGGGGAGTCTAGGACCAGAGGACACAGATAGAGTGGATGTGGAGAGGATGTTTCCTATAGTGGGGGAGACTGGGACCAGAGGACACAGATAGAGTGGATGTGGAGAGGATGTTTCCTATAGTCGGGGAGTCTAGGACCAGAGGACACAGATAGGGTGGATGTGGAGAGGATGTTTCCTATAGTGGGGGAGTCTGGGACCAGAGGACACAGATAGAGTGGATGTGGAGAGGATGTTTCCTGTAGTGGGGGAGTCTGGGACCAGAGGACACTGATAGAGTGGATGTGGAGAGGATGTTTCCTATCGTGGGGGAGTCTCGGACCAGAGGACACAGATAGAGTGGATGTGGAGAGGGTGTTTCCTGTAGTGGGGGAGTCTGGGACCAGAGGACACAGATAGAGTGGATGTGGAGAGGATGTTTCCTGTAGTGGGGGAGTCTAGGACCAGAGGACACAGATAGAGTGGATGTGGAGAGGATGTTTCCTATAGTGGGGAAGTCTGGGACCAGAGGACACAGATAGAGTGGATGTGGAGAGGATGTTTCCTATAGTGGGGGAGTCTAGGACCAGAGGACACAGATAGAGTGGACGTGGAGAGGATGTTTCCTGTAGTGGGGGGGTCTAGGACCAGAGGACACAGATAGAGTGGATGTGGAGAGGATGTTTCCTATAGTGGGGAAGTCTGGGACCAGAGGACACAGATAGAGTGGATGTGGAGAGGATGTTTCCTATAGTGGGGGAGTCTAGGACCAGAGGACACAGATAGAGTGGACGTGGAGAGGATGTTTCCTGTAGTGGGGGGGTCTAGGACCAGAGGACACAGATAGAGTGGATGTGGAGAGGATGTTTCCTGTAGTGGGGGAGTCTAGGACCAGAGGACACAGATAGAGTGGATGTGGAGAGGATGTTTCCTGTAGTGGGGGGAGGATGTTTCCTATCGTGATGGAGTCTAGGACCAGAGGACACAGATAGAGTGGATGTGGAGAGGATGTTTCCTGTAGTGGGGGAGTCTAGGACCAGAGGACACAGATAGAGTGGATGTGGAGAGGATGTTTCCTGTAGTCGGGGAGTCTAGGACCAGAGGACACAGATAGAGTGGATGTGGACAGGATGTTTCCTGTAGTGGGGGAGCCTAGGACCAGAGGACACAGATAGAGTGGATGTGGAGAGGATGTTTCCTATGGTGGGGGAGCCTAGGACCAGAGGACACAGATAGAGTGGATGTGGACAGGATGTTTCCTGTAGTGGGGGAGCCTAGGACCAGAGGACACAGATAGAGTGTATGTGGAGAGGATGTTTCCTGTAGTGGGGGAGTCTAGGACCAGAGGACACAGATAGAGTGGATGTGGAGAGGATGTTTCCTGTAGTCGGGAAGTCTAGGACCAGAGGACACAGATAGAGTGGATGTGGACAGGATGTTTCCTGTAGTTGGGGAGCCTAAGACCAGAGGACACAGATAGAGTGGATGTGGAGAGGATGTTTCCTGTAGTGGGGGAGTCTGGGACCAGAGGACACTGATAGAGTGGATGTGGAGAAGATGTTTCCTATCGTGGGGGAGTCTCGGACCAGAGGACACAGATAGAGTGGATGTGGAGAGGGTGTTTCCTATAGTGGGGGAGTCTGGGACCAGAGGACACAGATAGAGTGGATGTGGAGAGGATGTTTCCTATCGTGGGGGAGTGTCGGACCAGAGGACACTGATAGAGTGGATGTGGAGAGGATGTTTCCTATAGTGGGGGAGTGTAGGACCAGAGGACACAGATAGAGTGGATGTGGAGAGGATGATTCCTGTAGTGGGGGAGTCTAGGACCAGAGGACACAGATAGAGTGGATGTGGAGAGGATGTTTCCTGTAGTCGGGGAGTCTAGGACCAGAGGACACAGATAGAGTGGATGTGGAGCGGATGTTTCCTGTAGTGGGGAAGTCTGGGACCAGAGGACACAGATAGAGTGGATGTGGAGAGGATGTTTCCTGTAGTGGGCGAGTCTAGGACCAGAGGACACAGATAGAGTGGATGTGGAGAGGATGTTTCCTGTAGTGGGGGAGTCTGTGACCAGAGGACACAGATAGAGTGGATGTGGAGAGGATGTTTCCTGTAGTGGGGGGAGTCTAGGACCAGAGGACACAGATAGAGTGGATGTGGAGAGGATGTTTCCTGTAGTGGGGGAGTCTGGGACCAGAGGACACAGATAGAGTGGATGTGGAGAGGATGTTTCCTGTAGTGGGGGAGTCTAGGACCAGAGGACACAGATAGAGTGGATGTGGAGAGGATGTTTCCTGTAGTGGGGGAGTCTGGGACCAGAGGACACAGATAGAGTGGATGTGGAGAGGATGTTTCCTGTAGTGGGGGAGTCTCAGACCAGAGGACACAGATAGAGTGGATGTGGAGAGGATGTTTCCTATAGTGGGGGGAGTCTGGGACCAGAGGACACAGATAGAGTGGATGTGGAGAGGATGTTTCCTGTAGTGGGGGAGTCTAGGACCAGAGGACACAGATAGAGAGGATGTGGAGAGGATGTTTCCTGTAGTGGGGGAGTCTAGGACCAGAGGACACAGATAGAGTGGATGTGGAGAGGATGTTTCCTGTAGTGGGGGGAGTCTGGGACCAGAGGACACAGATAGAGTGGATGTGGAGAGGATGTTTCCTGTAGTGGGGGAGTCTAGGACCAGAGGACACAGATAGAGTGGATGTGGAGAGGATGTTTCCCATAGTGGGGGAGTCCAGGACCAGAGGACACAGATAGAGTGGATGTGGAGAGGGTGTTTCCTATAGTGGGGGAGTCTGGGACCAGAGGACACAGATAGAGTGGATGTGGAGAGGATGTTTCCTATCGTAGGGGAGTCTCGGACCAGAGGACACTAATAGAGTGGATGTGGAGAGGATGTTTCCTATAGTGGGGGAGACTAGGACCAGAGGACACAGATAGAGTGGATGTGGAGAGGATGATTCCTGTAGTGGGGGAGTCTAGGACCAGAGGACACAGATAGAGTGGATGTGGAGAGGATGTTTCCTATAGTGGGGGAGCTGGACCAGAGGACACAGATAGAGTGGATGTGGAGAGGATGTTTCCTATAGTGGGGGAGTCTAGGACCAGAGGACACAGATAGAGTGGATGTGGAGAGGATGTTTCCTGGAGAGGATGTTTAGTGGGGGAGTCTGGGACCAGAGGACACAGATAGAGTGGATGTGGAGAGGATGTTTCCTGTAGTGGGGGGAGTCTGGGACCAGAGGACACTGATAGAGTGGATGTGGAGAGGATGTTTCCTATCGTGGGGGAGTCTCGGACCAGAGGACACAGATAGAGTGGATGTGGAGAGGGTGTTTCCTGTAGTGGGGGAGTCTGGGACCAGAGGACACAGATAGAGTGGATGTGGAGAGGATGTTTCCTGTAGTGGGGGAGTCTAGGACCAGAGGACACAGATAGAGTGGATGTGGAGAGGATGTTTCCTATAGTGGGGAAGTCTGGGACCAGAGGACACAGATAGAGTGGATGTGGAGAGGATGTTTCCTATAGTGGGGGAGTCTAGGACCAGAGGACACAGATAGAGTGGACGTGGAGAGGATGTTTCCTGTAGTGGGGGGGTCTAGGACCAGAGGACACAGATAGAGTGGATGTGGAGAGGATGTTTCCTGTAGTGGGGGAGTCTAGGACCAGAGGACACAGATAGAGTGGATGTGGAGAGGATGTTTCCTGTAGTGGGGGGAGGATGTTTCCTATCGTGATGGAGTCTAGGACCAGAGGACACAGATAGAGTGGATGTGGAGAGGTTGTTTCCTGTAGTCGGGGAGTCTAGGACCAGAGGACACAGATAGAGTGGATGTGGAGCGGATGTTTCCTGTAGTGGGGAAGTCTGGGACCAGAGGACACAGATAGAGTGGATGTGGAGAGGATGTTTCCTGTAGTGGGCGAGTCTAGGACCAGAGGACACAGATAGAGTGGATGTGGAGAGGATGTTTCCTGTAGTGGGGGAGTCTGTGACCAGAGGACACAGATAGAGTGGATGTGGAGAGGATGTTTCCTGTAGTGGGGGGAGTCTAGGACCAGAGGACAGAGATAGAGTGGATGTGGAGAGGATGTTTCCTGTAGTGGGGGAGTCTGGGACCAGAGGACACAGATAGAGTGGATGTGGAGAGGATGTTTCCTGTAGTGGGGGAGTCTAGGACCAGAGGACACAGATAGAGTGGATGTGGAGAGGATGTTTCCTGTAGTGGGGGAGTCTGGGACCAGAGGACACAGATAGAGTGGATGTGGAGAGGATGTTTCCTGTAGTGGGGGAGTCTCAGACCAGAGGACACAGATAGAGTGGATGTGGAGAGGATGTTTCCTATAGTGGGGGGAGTCTGGGACCAGAGGACACAGATAGAGTGGATGTGGAGAGGATGTTTCCTGTAGTGGGGGAGTCTAGGACCAGAGGACACAGATAGAGAGGATGTGGAGAGGATGTTTCCTGTAGTGGGGGAGTCTAGGACCAGAGGACACAGATAGAGTGGATGTGGAGAGGATGTTTCCTGTAGTGGGGGGAGTCTGGGACCAGAGGACACAGATAGAGTGGATGTGGAGAGGATGTTTCCTGTAGTGGGGGAGTCTAGGACCAGAGGACACTGATAGAGTGGATGTGGAGAGGATGTTTCCTGTAGTGGGGGGAGTCTGGGACCAGAGGACACAGATAGAGTGGATGTGGAGAGGATGTTTCCTGTAATGGGGGAGTCTAGGACCAGAGGACACAGATAGAGTGGATGTGGAGAGGATGTTTCCTATAGTGGGGGAGTCTAGGACCAGAGGACACAGATAGAGTGGATGTGGAGAGGATGTTTCCTATAGTCGGGGAGTCTAGGACCAGAGGACACAGATAGAGTGGATGTGGAGAGGATGTTTCCTGTAGTGGGGGGAGTCTGGGACCAGAGGACACAGATAGAGTGGATGTGGAGAGGATGTTTCCTGTAGTGGGGGAGTCTAGGACCAGAGGACACAGATAGAGTGGATGTGGAGAGGATGTTTCCTGTAGTGGGGGAGTCTAGGACCAGAGGACACTGATAGAGTGGATGTGGAGAGGATGTTTCCTGTAGTGGGGGGAGTCTGGGACCAGAGGACACAGATAGAGTGGATGTGGAGAGGATGTTTCCTCTAATGGGGGAGTCTAGGACCAGAGGACACAGATAGAGTGGATGTGGAGAGGATGTTTCCTATAGTGGGGGAGTCTAGGACCAGAGGACACAGATAGAGTGGATGTGGAGAGGATGTTTCCTATAGTCGGGGAGTCTAGGACCAGAGGACACAGATAGAGTGGATGTGGAGAGGATGTTTCCTGTAGTGGGGGGAGTCTGGGACCAGAAGGTACAGATAGAGTGGATGTGGAGAGGATGTTTCCTATCGTGGGGGAGTCTCGGACCAGAGGACACTGATAGAGTGGATGTGGAGAGGATGTTTCCTATAGTGGGGGAGTCTAGGACCAGAGGACACAGATAGAGTGGATGTGGAGAGGATGATTCCTGTAGTGGGGGAGTCTAGGACCAGAGGACACAGATAGAGTGGATGTGGAGAGGATGTTTCCTATAGTGGGGGAGACTGGGACCAGAGGACACAGATAGAGTGGATGTGGAGAGGATGTTTCCTATAGTCGGGGAGTCCAGGACCAGAGGACACAGATAGGGTGGATGTGGAGGGGATGTTTCCTGTAGTGGGGGAGTCTAGGACCAGAGGACACAGATAGAGTGGATGTGGAGAGGATGTTTCCTGTAGTGGGGGGAGTCTGGGACCAGAGGACACAGATAGAGTGGATGTGGAGAGGATGTTTCCTGTAGTGGGGGAGTCTAGGACCAGAGGACACAGATAGAGTGGATGTGGAGAGGATGTTTCCTATCGTGGGGGAGTCTCGGACCAGAGGACACTGATAGAGTGGATGTGGAGAGGATGTTTCCTATAGTGGGGGAGTCTAGGACCAGAGGACACAGATAGAGTGGATGTGGAGAGGATGATTCCTGTAGTGGGGGAGTCTAGGACCAGAGGACACAGATAGAGTGGATGTGGAGAGGATGTTTCCTATAGTGGGGGAGACTGGGACCAGAGGACACAGATAGAGTGGATGTGGAGAGGATGTTTCCTGTAGTCGGGGAGTCCAGGACCAGAGGACACAGATAGGGTGGATGTGGAGAGGATGTTTCCTATAGTGGGGGAGTCTGGGACCAGAGGACACAGATAGAGTGGATGTGGAGAGGATGTTTCCTGTAGTGGGGGAGTCTGGGACCAGAGGACACTGATAGAGTGGATGTGGAGAGGATGTTTCCTATCGTGGGGGAGTCTCGGACCAGAGGACACAGATAGAGTGGATCTGGAGAGGATGTTTCCTGTAGTGGGGGAGTCTAGGACCAGAGGACACAGATAGAGTGGATGTGGAGAGGATGTTTCCTGTAGTCGGGGAGTCTAGGACCAGAGGACACAGATAGAGTGGATGTGGACAGGATGTTTCCTGTAGTGGGGGAGCCTAGGACCAGAGGACACAGATAGAGTGGATGTGGAGAGGATGTTTCCTATGGTGGGGGAGCCTAGGACCAGAGGACACAGATAGAGTGGATGTGGACAGGATGTTTCCTGTAGTGGGGGAGCCTAGGACCAGAGGACACAGATAGAGTGTATGTGGAGAGGATGTTTCCTGTAGTGGGGGAGTCTAGGACCAGAGGACACAGATAGAGTGGATGTGGAGAGGATGTTTCCTGTAGTCGGGAAGTCTAGGACCAGAGGACACAGATAGAGTGGATGTGGACAGGATGTTTCCTGTAGTGGGGGAGCCTAAGACCAGAGGACACAGATAGAGTGGATGTGGAGAGGATGTTTCCTGTAGTGGGGGAGTCTGGGACCAGAGGACACTGATAGAGTGGATGTGGAGAAGATGTTTCCTATCGTGGGGGAGTCTCGGACCAGAGGACACAGATAGAGTGGATGTGGAGAGGGTGTTTCCTATAGTGGGGGAGTCTGGGACCAGAGGACACAGATAGAGTGGATGTGGAGAGGATGTTTCCTCTCGTGGGGGAGTCTCGGACCAGAGGACACTGATAGAGTGGATGTGGAGAGGATGTTTCCTATAGTGGGGGAGTGTAGGACCAGAGGACACAGATAGAGTGGATGTGGAGAGGATGATTCCTGTAGTGGGGGAGTCTAGGACCAGAGGACACAGATAGAGTGGATGTGGAGAGGATGTTTCCTGTAGTCGGGGAGTCTAGGACCAGAGGACACAGATAGAGTGGATGTGGAGCGGATGTTTCCTGTAGTGGGGAAGTCTGGGACCAGAGGACACAGATAGAGTGGATGTGGAGAGGATGTTTCCTGTAGTGGGCGAGTCTAGGACCAGAGGACACAGATAGAGTGGATGTGGAGAGGATGTTTCCTGTAGTGGGGGAGTCTGTGACCAGAGGACACAGATAGAGTGGATGTGGAGAGGATGTTTCCTGTAGTGGGGGGAGTCTAGGACCAGAGGACACAGATAGAGTGGATGTGGAGAGGATGTTTCCTGTAGTGGGGGAGTCTGGGACCAGAGGACACAGATAGAGTGGATGTGGAGAGGATGTTTCCTGTAGTGGGGGAGTCTAGGACCAGAGGACACAGATAGAGTGGATGTGGAGAGGATGTTTCCTGTAGTGGGGGAGTCTGGGACCAGAGGACACAGATAGAGTGGATGTGGAGAGGATGTTTCCTGTAGTGGGGGAGTCTCAGACCAGAGGACACAGATAGAGTGGATGTGGAGAGGATGTTTCCTATAGTGGGGGGAGTCTGGGACCAGAGGACACAGATAGAGTGGATGTGGAGAGGATGTTTCCTGTAGTGGGGGAGTCTAGGACCAGAGGACACAGATAGAGAGGATGTGGAGAGGATGTTTCCTGTAGTGGGGGAGTCTAGGACCAGAGGACACAGATAGAGTGGATGTGGAGAGGATGTTTCCTGTAGTGGGGGGAGTCTGGGACCAGAGGACACAGATAGAGTGGATGTGGAGAGGATGTTTCCTGTAGTGGGGGAGTCTAGGACCAGAGGACACAGATAGAGTGGATGTGGAGAGGATGTTTCCCATAGTGGGGGAGTCCAGGACCAGAGGACACAGATAGAGTGGATGTGGAGAGGGTGTTTCCTATAGTGGGGGAGTCTGGGACCAGAGGACACAGATAGAGTGGATGTGGAGAGGATGTTTCCTATCGTAGGGGAGTCTCGGACCAGAGGACACTAATAGAGTGGATGTGGAGAGGATGTTTCCTATAGTGGGGGAGTCTAGGACCAGAGGACACAGATAGAGTGGATGTGGAGAGGATGATTCCTGTAGTGGGGGAGTCTAGGACCAGAGGACACAGATAGAGTGGATGTGGAGAGGATGTTTCCTATAGTGGGGGAGACTGGGACCAGAGGACACAGATAGAGTGGATGTGGAGAGGATGTTTCCTATAGTCGGGGAGTCTAGGACCAGAGGACACAGATAGGGTGGATGTGGAGAGGATGTTTCCTATAGTGGGGGAGTCTGGGACCAGAGGACACAGATAGAGTGGATGTGGAGAGGATGTTTCCTGTAGTGGGGGAGTCTGGGACCAGAGGACACTGATAGAGTGGATGTGGAGAGGATGTTTCCTATCGTGGGGGAGTCTCGGACCAGAGGACACAGATAGAGTGGATGTGGAGAGGGTGTTTCCTGTAGTGGGGGAGTCTGGGACCAGAGGACACAGATAGAGTGGATGTGGAGAGGATGTTTCCTGTAGTGGGGGAGTCTAGGACCAGAGGACACAGATAGAGTGGATGTGGAGAGGATGTTTCCTATAGTGGGGAAGTCTGGGACCAGAGGACACAGATAGAGTGGATGTGGAGAGGATGTTTCCTATAGTGGGGGAGTCTAGGACCAGAGGACACAGATAGAGTGGA